>NC_071258.1:420000-425000 GCF_023375685.1 Ictalurus furcatus
GTTCTCTCTCTCCCCCCGTCCCTCCGTTCTCTCTCTCCCCCGTCCCTCCTTTCTCTCTCTCCCCTCCGTCCCTCCGTTCTCTCTCTCCCCTCCGTCCCTCCGTTCTCTCTCTCCCCTCCGTCCCTCCGTTCTCTCTCTCCCCCCCGTCCCTCCGTTCTCTCTCTCCCCCCGTCCCTCCGTTCTCTCTCTCCCCCCGTCCCTCCGTTCTCTCTCTCCCCTCCGTCCCTCCGTTCTCTCTCTCCCCTCCGTCCCTCCGTTCTCTCTCTCCCCCCGTCCCTCCGTTCTCTCGCTCCCCTCCGTTCTCTCTCTCCCCCCGTCCCTCCGTTCTCTCTCTCCCCCGTCCCTCCTTTCTCTCTCTCCCCTCCGTCCCTCCTTTCTCTCTCTCCCCTCCGTCCCTCCGTTCTCTCTCTCCCCCCGTCCCTCCGTTCTCTCTCTCCCCTCCGTCCCTCCGTTCTCTCTCTCCCCTCCGTCCCTCCGTTCTCTCTCTCCCCTCCGTCCCTCCGTTCTCTCTCTCCCCTCCGTCCCTCCGTTCTCTCTCTCCCCCCGTCCCTCCGTTCTCTCGCTCCCCTCCGTTCTCTCTCTCCCCCCGTCCCTCCGTTCTCTCTCTCCCCCGTCCCTCCTTTCTCTCTCTCCCCTCCGTCCCTCCTTTCTCTCTCTCCCCTCCGTCCCTCCGTTCTCTCTCTCCCCTCCGTCCCTCCGTTCTCTCTCTCCCCCGTCCCTCCGTTCTCTCTCTCCCCCCGTCCCTCCGTTCTCTCTCTCCCCTCCGTCCCTCCGTTCTCTCTCTCCCCTCTGTCCCTCCGTTCTCTCTCTCCCCTCCGTTCTCTCTTTCCCCCCGTCCCTCCGTTCTCTCTCTCCCCCCGTCCTTCCGTTCTCTCTCTCCCCTCCGTCCCTCCGTTCTCTCTCTCCCCCCGTCCCTCCGTTCTCTCTCTCCCCCCGTCCCTCCGTTCTCTCCCTCTGTGCTGGGGTTCGATGGAGGACGTCCTGTTGAACGGTGTGAAGACGGCGTGTTCTGTGTGGTAGTGCGTCACACAGGATCGCTCTGTTCAGAGAATACTTGACGACCTGCAGAAGAACCTGATCACTGTGTTTTTCTTCTTTTCTTTTCTTACACTTGAGGAATATAATATTTATTTATTATAAAGTTTAACAGAAAGCTGCATCAGTCCTTTTACTGAAAAATCATTTCGAAAATGACTTTGTTTGGAAAGATGTTCTGAAGCAGTTTATTCCTTTATATTTATAGCTGTGAGGTGATTAGACTGTGATTAGACCTCTGGCTGCATCCAATCACTTTACTTACATTAACATCAGTGCTGATCCTGTGTGTGTGTGTGTGTCTGTGTGTGTGTGTGTATATATATATATATATGTGTGTGTGTGTGTGTGTGTGTGTGTGTGTGTGTGTGATTTATTTCCTATAACAGCACTCCTGAACCAGAACCGTTTCCCTAAATGTTAAATAAACTTCTCCTTACTGTATCAGTGTTGTACATGTTTTGAATCTGTGTATTATCAGTGGTGCGTGCGCTGTACACGCCCCTGTGAACGAGCCGTTACTATAGAAACCATAAGGTATCAGAGCGAGAGCGTTGATATAAACCTGCGCTACTGTCAGTACTGCCAATCACAGTCCAGAACTCAGCAGCAGCGTGAATGTAAACAAACGTGTAGGAGTCAGTACGGTGAGGGGCCGCGGCGTGTTGAGGGAGGAAGGTGAAAGTGTGTGATGTCAGATGTGCAGCACATGACCGGCGAAGAGGAACACTTCTGCAGGAGTTTTGTTTTTACACAGCTGATTCATCAGAACACTCACTCTACTGTTGTTTTCTTTTTTGTGGTTCACCGCTCTCGCTCTCTTTCTCGCTCTCATTCTCGCTCTCTTTCTCGCTCTCTTTCTCGCTCTCTTTCTCGCTCTCATTCTCGCTCTCTTTCTCGCTCTCTTTCTCGCTCTCTTTCTCGCTCTCTTTCTCTCGCTTTCTCTGTCTGTCTGTCTCCCTCTCTCTCTGTGTGTGTCTCTCTGTGTGTGTCTCTCTGTGTGTGTCTCTCTGTGTGTCTCTCTCTCTGTGTGTCTCTCTCTCTGTGTGTGTGTCTCTCTCTCTCTGTCTCTCTGTCTCTCTCTCTCTCTCTGCAGTTAGGTTCAGTGAGTACGTGTTTGACCTCCATACTGTTGTAGAAGACGAACCCGCGCATGTTATCAGATGAATAGCGTTGCTGGTAGCTCGTTGACTCTCGTACCTGCTGAAGGCTGACTTTTCCTTGTGTTTGTGTCATAATGACCTTTGACCCTGAGTGTGTTTTTGCTCTCATCTCTCTGCAGCTCAGAATGTGACAGTTGAGGAGATCCTGAATGCCTACAAACAGGCCTGCCAGAAACTCAACTGTAAACCCGTTCCTAAAGTGCTCAAGCAGATTCAGGTAACCAGCGCACACACACGCACGCAAGCACGCATACGCACGCACGAAAACGCACACGCAAACGCGCACGCATACATGCTGCACACACAGACACACACTCATGCACGCACACGCTCACACACACACACACACTGTAGTGACACACACACACACTGTATTGACACACACACACACACACTGTATTGACACACACACACACACACACACACACACACTGTAGTGACACACACACACACACACACACTGTAGTGACACACACACACACTGTATTGACACACACACACACACACTGTATTGACACACACACACACACACTGTAGTGACACACACACACACACACACACACACTGTAGTGACACACACACACTGTATTGACACACACACACACACACTGTAGTGACACACACACACACACACACACTGTAGTGACACACACACACACTGTATTGACACACACACACACACTGTATTGACACACACACACACACTGTAGTGACACACACACACACACACACACACTAGTGACACACACACACACACACACACACACTGTATTGACACACACACACACACTGTAGTGACACACACACACACACACACTGTAGTGACACACACACACTGTATTGACACACACACACACACACTGTAGTGACACACACACACACACACACACACACTGTAGTGACACACACACACACACACACACACTGTAGTGACACACACACACTGTATTGACACACACACACACACACACTGTAGTGACACACACACACACACACACACACACTGTATTGACACACACACACACACTGTAGTGACACACACACACACACACACACACACACACTGTAGTGACACACACACACACACTGTAGTGACACACACACACACTGTAGTGACACACACACACACACACACACACTGTAGTGACACACACACACTGTATTGACACACACACACACACTGTAGTGACACACACACACACACACACACACACTGTAGTGACACACACACACACTGTATTGACACACACACACACACACTGTAGTGACACACACACACACACACACACACACTGTAGTGACACACACACACACACTGTAGTGACACACACACACACACACACTGTAGTGACACACACACACACACACACACACTGTAGTGACACACACACACACACACACACACACACACTGTAGTGACACATCCTGCATGTTGTGGAAGTTTGTTGGAGATCCCAGTGACCGTTAAAGCTGTGATTTGGTCAGTCACTGCTTAGGGGGGGGTTTAGTGTTACTTTAGCATTGGCTCATACATACCGGCACTTAGGGTGGAGAGAGCGCGTGTGTGCGCGTGTGCGCGTGTGTGTGTGAGTGTGTGTGTGTGTGTGAGAGAGAGAGAGAGAGAGAGAGAGAGATGGCAGTGTTCATCACTCAGTTGTGGAAAGAAACATCAGTCTGTTAACGCTCCCAAGCGGCTCGTGGTAAATTTCCACTGGGATCCTGAGGGTAGAAAATAGTGAGCCATTAGAGCCTGTGTGTGTGTGTGTGTGTGTGTGTGTGTGTGTGTGTGTGTGTGTGTGTGTGTGTGTGTGTGTGTGTGTGTGTGAATGTTTTCCATGCTTGTTTACTTTTGGGGGGGGGTTTCCTCCCACCATCTTAATCACTTAGGCACCAGTGGAAAAATGACTTCATGAAGGTAGCTCTGCTGGAAGTCTGTGGGTGAGAGAGAGAGTGCACACACACACACACACACACACACACACACACACACACACACTTGTCTAAATGCTCACTTTATTTCTCCTCCCCAGGTCTGCGCTCATATCTAATCACACCCGTAACCTGTCTGATCACTCGAAGCTTTAACTCTGGAGCTTCTTTCCAGACCCAGATCCAGGGTTCGGTCGAGTGTGAAAACTGTTTTCAAACCCGGGTGTGGTCTAGGAAACAACCTCCGCTCCACCTGAACATTCAGTTCAGGTTTTCTCTTACTGACGGTGTGAAAGTGACACACTCCCGTTGTTGCTTTCAAATAACGCGAAACGTTCTAATACCTTGTCGTTTCTATGGTAACGGCTCGTTCACAGGCAGGTGTACAGCGCACGCTCCACATAAACATTAAAAAATCATCACTATGGTGAAGTTTAGTGTAAGGAGACATTTATGTAACGTGTAAGGAAGGAGTCTCCAGTGTCAGCGCTGTGTAACAGTCAGAGGTAACGCTGTAACTTTCAGTTTCCCACATCTTCAGGACAGAGAGAGAATGGAGAGAGAAAGAATAGAGAGAGAAAGAATAAAGAGAGAGAGAATAAAGAGAGAATAGAGAGCGAGAGGGAATAGAGAGCGAGAGGGAATAGAGAGCGAGAGAGAAGAGAGAGGGAATAGAGAGAGGGAATAGAGAGAGAGAATAGAGAGAGAGAGGGAATAGAGAGAGAGAGAATAGAGAGAGAGGGAATAGAGAGAGGGATGGTGAGGGAGAGAGTGTTCCTAGCTGCTGTAATGTAAGTGAGAACAGGAATTAATTTGTGTCCTGAACATTAAATGTAACTATAAAGGGATAAAAGTATGACGTGTCGTTGTGTA
>NC_071258.1:427500-485000 GCF_023375685.1 Ictalurus furcatus
GTGAGAGAGAGAGAGAGAAACAGAGAGAGAGAGAGACAGAGTGAGAGAGAGAGAAACAGGTTCTGTATTAAATGCAGTGAGACAGATGTGCATCTGGGATTAACATCTTATTTTGTTTCTGATCACTGCAGCAGGATTAACATTCAGAGCAGCACACACACACTCACGAACGCACACACACACACACACACACACACACACACACACACACACACACCCCTCCCTCAGCAGATGGATGAAGAGTTAAAAGCTCGGATCCCGGGCTGTGTACAGAGTGAATATTTGGAGTCTCTGCGTCCCGCCCATGTTTATTTACTGAACCATTTCTCTTCCTGGTATACCATCATAAACTCCTCCAAACTACTGACCCCTTAAACTCCACCCTCAGACACGCCCACTGGATTATTACTGAAGTGTGTGTGTGTGTGAGAGAGAGCTTAGTGATGGTGGTGATGATGGTGTGTCCAAGGTTGCCAGATTAACCAGCATCCACCTCACTCACCCTAATATGACTCATCACACACATCAATGACCCTGATCTGTTGTAATCTGTCAATTCACCCATTTCCTGTGAACTCGTTGGTGGGTTTAAAACCACGTGTCCAATCTGGCAACCCTGCACCATTTTAAATCATCACACTTCCAGCACTGTCTGATTTATTCTACACATACATGTCCAATCACCAAACGTCTGTCCTCACTCACACATGGGAGTGCTGGATTCAGTTTCTCCTCCCTGCTGTGCTTAAAATGTTTTCAGTGATGCGTTTCAATTTTATATCAAAATAAACACTAAGTAAAAGTGAATTCATTTATGCAACAGAGAACCAAACGAAAAAAACTTGTAATGGTCACTTTTGTCTTTTCACTTTGGGGTCTTATAATAAATAATAAACTCCAAAACTCTCTTTACATTTCGTTAAATACACTCACAAGGAGGAAAATACATTTTAAAAACATCACGATATCACTCCGAGCCCTAGCGGGGAACACCACTGAGGAAAGGTGTGTTAGACGTGTGTGTGTGTGTGTGTGTGTGTGTGTGTGTGTCTCAGGGAGCGTCAGCGTTATTCGATATGATCGAGTATTACGAGTCTGCCACTCACCTCAACATCTCCCACAACAAGCACATCGGCACTCGAGGCTGGCAGGCCGCCGCCCACATGATGAGGAAGGTGAGAGTCAGAACTGGATCATTACATCAAGTTTAAATCTTAACGCTTTTAGATAAATTCATGATGATATGATTGTGTTTATTCTTCCTCACGAGGTCACAGCAAAAAAAAACCCAGCAACGTCCTTGTCCCTGTCAAAGGGCCGCCATTTTATTTTAATGCCCCGCCCCTACTGTATGATTGACAGCTCAGATCTTCCTGCTGAAATAATATAAACACTCAGATTTTTGAAGTTCGTTTTCTTATTTGTGACATCAACATGTCTGACGGGGGGCGTCTTTTTATAAGACTAAATAAATCAAAAACTGCCATGAACAGATGTTTAATATTGTAGACAAAATGTACTACAGGTTCACCGTATCTTAAAAAAAATTAATAAATGCATTTATAAATTCTCCCAAAAATAAGACTGAATAAATAAGGTCTCCGACCCAGGGGGGAAATGATCGTTTGAAACGTGATGAGCTCCGTAGCAGCTCCAGAGACGTCATTTTAACCAGAAATGGAGCTCCAGAGTCGCTAAACTGGCCGGGTTCTGCACCTCGTTCTCAGGCTCTGTAGATCCAGATATCAGTCACTTCAGAAGTGCAGTGATGCCCAGGAGTGGTGCAGACTGTCCACTAAACAATGTGGTCATGTGACCAGCCTGCACGCTCTCTCTAGATTTGATCTCTGTATATATTTTAACTCTGTGGGTTAGACAGCTTGGGACCCCTGGTGTTCAAACTGTGAAATTGCATTAGATGCATAATTAATGGAACGCTAATTCCCATAAAGTGTCAGTCAGGTTAAAGGAAATCTTCACATCTCTCTAATAAAGACCAATAGTTAGAGCTGGATTATGTGTAGTTATGATGAGTGTGTGTGTGTGTGTGTGTGTCCAGACGAGTTCTCTGCAGCTCCTGGAGGCGAGGAACACCCCACTGCTGGATCATTCGGCTCCATTTGTAGCTCGAGCTCTGCGGATCAGCGGCAGTCTGACGGTTCTGCACCTGGAGAACGCGGGACTGTCGGGACGTCCGCTAATGCTGCTGGGTGAGAGAGACTATTTAGATTAGACTGGATCAGGCATAATAGGGTTAGAATGGATGATTAGTGTTGGACTAGACCGGATCAGATGTATTAGGTGTAGTGGTCTAGAAAACGGTGATATTTACCTGTACAGGTGTCACGACGTGATATTCATTAGTCAGTTCTGTTCTTTGTGACATTTTAAGTGCATTGTTTTGTTTGCTTGAAAGAGTTACCGTGTGTGTGTGTGTGTGTGTGTGTGTGTGTGTGTCCACAGCTACAGCTCTGAAGATGAACATGAACCTGCGTGAACTTTACCTGTCTGATAATAAACTGAACGGGCTGCAGGACTCGGCTCAGCTGGGAAACCTGCTCAAATTTAACTACAACATCCACATCCTCGACCTGAGGAACAACCACATCCTCGACTCAGGTCTCACCTTCATCTGTCTCTCTCTGTCCCTCTGTCTCTCTCTCTCTGTCCCTCTGTCTCTCTCTCTCTGTCCCTCTGTCTGTCTCTCTCTCTGTCCCTCTGTCTCTCTCTCTCTGTCCCTCTGTCTCTCTCTCTCTCCCTCTGTCTCTCTCTCTGTCCCTCTGTCTGTCTCTCTCTCTGTCCCTCTGTCTGTCTCTCTCTGTCCCTCTGTCTGTCTCTCTCTGTCCCTCTGTCTCTCTCTCTCTGTCCCTCTGTCTCTCTCTCTGTCCCTCTGTCTCTCTCTCTGTCCCTCTGTCTGTCTCTCTCTCTGTCCCTCTGTCTGTCTCTCTCTCTGTCCCTCTGTCTCTCTCTCTCTCTCCCTCTGTCTCTCTCTCTCTGTCCCTCTGTCTCTTTCTCTCTGTCCCTCTGTCTCTCTCTCTCTCCCTCTGTCTCTCTCTCTCTCTCCCTCTGTCTCTCTCTCTCTCTCCCTCTGTCTCTTTCTCTCTGTCCCTCTTTCTCTCTGTCCCTCTGTCTCTCTCTCTCCCTCTGTCTCTCTCTCTCTCCCTCTGTCTCTCTCTCTCTCTGTCCCTCTGTCTCTCTCTCTCCCTCTGTCTCTCTCTCTCTCCCTCTGTCTCTCTCTCTCTCCCTCTGTCTCTCTCTCTCTCCCCCTCTGTCTCTCTCTCTCTCCCTCTGTCTCTCTCTCTCTTTCCCTCTGTCTATCTCTCTCTCTCCCTCTGTGTCTCTCTCTCTCTCCCTCTGTCTCTCTCTCCCTCTGTGTCTCTCTCTCTGTCCCTCTGTCTCTCTCTCCCTCTGTGTCTCTCTCTCTCCCTCTGTCTCTCTCTCTCTCTCCCTCTGTCTCTCTCTCTCTCTCCCTCTATCTCTCTCTCTCTCTCCCTCTGTCTCTCTCTCTCTCTCCCTCTGTGTCTTTCTCTCTCTCCCTCTGTCTCTCTCTCTCTCCCTCTGTCTATCTCTCTCTCTCCCTCTGTCTCTCTCTCTCTCTCTCCCTCTGTCTATCTCTCTCTCAAACAGTAAATGTGATCTAACTGCAGGTAGGAACTGAAGTTGTGACTGAAGTCGGACTGTTGGATTAGTCTGAGGAATTGTTCTTTGTCATTTTATCTAGTCTATATATATATATATAAAATAAAAATAGGTAAAGATGGATTCACCCAGACATGTACTGACAGGATGCAGTGTGAGGTGATTGATCATATGTTTTAATGTTTACTCTCAAATCTCCATAAACGACAATACACTGTGTGTGTGCGTGTTGTGTGCGTGTTGTGTGCGTGTTGTGTGCGTGTTGTGTGCGTGTGTACAGGTTTGGCATATATCTGTGAGGGTCTGAAGGAACAGAGGAAAGGTCTGGTCACTCTGGTGCTCTGGAACAACCAGCTCACACACAACGGCATGGGCTACCTCGCTTCTGCACTGGTAACACACACACACACACACACACACACACACACACACACACACACACACGGCTGGCTTCACATCGTGTTTCCTCTGAAAACCAAACACGCAGAAATTCTGTAACTTTTTCATTCAAACCAAAAAACACCAAACTTACACTTCTGTCCTATTGGTAAATTTGTGCTCTGATTGGACTGTGTGTGCGCGAGTGTGTGTGTGTGTGTGTGCACTTGTGTGTGTGTGTGTGTGTGTGTGTGTGTGCGCGCGAGTGTGTGTGTGTGTTTAGTCTCCTTTTACTTTCTCTTCTCCCCCAAATGCATTCTGGGTAAAAGTATGAAGAGTAAGTACCGGTCCTCGGTGGCATTGATCAGACCCGTGACCGTATCTCACCTGCTCCTTCTCACTCGCTGCTGATGTCGTGTTACTGATGTGTGTGAAAAATATCAGAGTAAATGGAGATCAGATCTAGGGGGCGTGTCCTTCTGCGTAATCACCTGACACCACTGTCACTGATTGGCTGCATGAATCTACAGTCTGGGTGAGAAAGAATCAGCCCCAGCCTCGCGTCTCGCTTCTTCACACCATCCTGTGTGTTTTTATCACCACCTGTTGGTGGTGCTGTTGCGCTCGCGTCTACAAAAATACTAAATGATTCACTTTAAAAGATTTAACAGCAAATAATCTGAAGTGGAGCCGAAAATAAAACCTTGTACTGGTGTTTATTTATTTATTTATTTATTTATTTATTTATTGTTGCTAGCACATTTACACCAGATTCTGTTCATAACACACATTACACACTATTCCATCTGTCTCTCTCTCTCTCTCTCTGTCTCTCTGTCTCTCTCTCTCTCTCTCTCTCTCTGTCTCTCTGTCTCTCTCTCTCTCTCTCTCTCTCTCTCTCACTCTAGCCATGTACTCAGAGTTTGGAGACTCTGAATCTTGGGAACAATGCGGTTGGTAATGAAGGCGTGCTGAAGCTGAAGGATGGACTGATCGCGAATCGCTCGCTGCTGCGCCTCGGCCTCGCCTCCACCAAACTGTCGTGTGAAGGTACGGGCTGGAGCTCAGAGCCGCATCATCATTGTACATCATATATCAACCAGCCCGCTGCGTGAGGCGTGGCAGTGTGTTACACAGCACAACACACGCATCTACATCTGCTCTGGATTCAGGATCAAACTCACATCTGGAAACTAAACCATTTCATTCCTCAGATACACAAACATCAGTCCGTTATAAAATCTGCTTTTTTTACCAAAGTAATTATACACAATAACCGCATCACAGCAGTCTTTATTTTAGAACATAAAATCTAGGGCAGTGTTCTAGGATAATTATTGGCACCCTTGGTAAAGCTGGGTGGAGCGGATGAACGTTCAGATCCCTGTCCTGGATGAACCTCACGTGGTCTTCTGCTGGTGTAGAGCTCATCCACCTCAACGATTAACATGTGGAAATACTTTTCTTCCCACCACGGTTCTACAGAGCGGTTATTAGAGTGTCCAATCTCCTCTGACCCGCTCTCCTCCTCTGACCCGCTCTCCTCCTCTGACCCGTTCTCCTCTGACCCACTCTCCTCCTCTGACCCGCTCTCCTCCTCTGACCCGCTCTCCTCTGACCCGCTCTCCTCCTCTGACCCGCTCTCCTCCTCTGACCCGTTCTCCTCTGACCCACTCTCCTCCTCTGACCCGCTCTCCTCCTCTGACCCGCTCTCCTCTGACCCGCTCTCCTCCTCTGACCCGCTCTCCTCTGACCCGCTCTCCTCCTCTGACCCGTTCTCTTCCTCTGACCCGTTCTCTTCCTCTGACCCGCTGTCCTCCTCTGACCCGCTGTCCTCCTCTGACCCGTTCTCCTCTGACCCACTCTCCTCCTCTGACCCGCTCTCCTCCTCTGACCCGCTCTCCTCTGACCCGCTCTCCTCCTCTGACCCGCTCTCCTCCTCTGACCCGTTCTCCTCTGACCCGCTCTCCTCCTCTGACCCGCTCTCCTCCTCTGACCCGTTCTCTTCCTCTGACCCGCTCTCCTCCTCTGACCCGCTCTCCTCCTCTGACCCGCTCTCCTCTGACCCGCTCTCCTCCTCTGACCCGCTCTCCTCCTCTGACCCACTCTGCTCTGACCCGCTCTCCTCCTCTGACCCCTTTCTCCTCTGACCCACTCTGCTCTGACCCGCTCTCCTCCTCTGACCCGCTCTCCTCTGACCCGCTCTCCTCTGACCCAGTCTCCTCCTCTGACCCGCTCTCCTCCTCTGACCCGCTCTCCTCTGACCCGCTCTCCTCCTCTGACCCGCTCTCCTCTGACCCGCTCTCCTCCTCTGACCCACTCTCCTCCTCTGACCCACTCTGCTCTGACCCGCTCTCCTCCTCTGACCCCTTTCTCCTCTGACCCACTCTGCTCTGACCCGCTCTCCTCCTCTGACCCGCTCTCCTCTGACCCGCTCTCCTCTGACCCAGTCTCCTCCTCTGACCCGTTCTCCTCTGACCCGCTCTCCTCCTCTGACCTGCTCTCCTCCTCTGACCCGCTCTCCTCTGACCCGCTCTCCTCTGACCCGCTCTCTTCCTCTGACCCGCTCTCCTCTGACCCGCTCTGCTCTGACCGGCTCTCTTCCTCTGACCCGCTCTACTCTGACCCGCTCTCCTCCTCTGACCCACTCTCCTCCTCTGACCCACTCTGCTCTGACCCGCTCTCCTCCTCTGACCCCTTTCTCCTCTGACCCGCTCTCCTCCTCTGACCCGCTCTCCTCTGACCCGCTCTCCTCTGACCCAGTCTCCTCCTCTGACCCGTTCTCCTCTGACCCGCTCTCCTCCTCTGACCTGCTCTCCTCCTCTGACCCGCTCTCCTCCTCTGACCCGCTCTCCTCTGACCCGCTCTCCTCTGACCCGCTCTCCTCTGACCCGCTCTGCTCTGACCCGCTCTCCTCCTCTGACCCGCTCTGCTCTGACCCGCTCTCCTCCTCTGACCCGCTCTGCTCTGACCCGCTCTCCTCCTCTGACCCGCTCTGCTCTGACCTGCTCTCCTCCTCTGACCCGCTCTCCTCCTCTGACCCGCTCTCCTCTGACCCGCTCTCTCCCTCTGACCCGCTCTCCTCTGACCCGCTCTCCTCTGACCCGCTCTGCTCTGACCCGCTCTCCTCCTCTGACCCGCTCTGCTCTGACCCGCTCTCCTCCTCTGACCCGCTCTGCTCTGACCCGCTCTCCTCCTCTGACCCGCTCTCATCAGCACGGCTTTTCTAGACACTGCTGTGTGTGAACATTGCAGGGGATCAGCAGCTTCTGAAAAAACTAGCACCAACAATATGGAGATCAATGCAAATCAAAACAAATCTACCATCACAGTCTGATTTGCGAAAAGGAAAACGTGACTCAAACAAACAGAAGCGCTTTTCAAATACAAACGGCAACGTGAGAGAAACTGCAGACGTGGAATAAAATACGTGTACCGCCTTTCACAAATATAAAAACAATACAAGCCTAGATTTCAGATTCAAATAGCGTTTTCTTTACACCCTGGCATGTGTGTGTGTGTGTGTGTGTGTGTGTGTGTGTGTTCAGGTGCCGTGGCCGTGGCAGAGTTTTTCGCGGAGAGTCCGCGACTGCTGCGTCTGGACCTGCGGGAGAACGAGATAAAGACCGGAGGACTGATGGCTCTGTCGCTCGCTCTGAAGGTGAACACCTCACTGCTCCGCCTCGACCTGGACCGAGAACCCAAGAAAGAGACGGTGAGAGAAAACGAGAGGACATGGAACACACACACACATAAACACACACACACACACACACACACACACACACACACAGCCTCCTCTCCATCGCTTCTCAAGAAGGTTTATTGTAGTTTTAATCAGCAGGATGAAGGATCGCTTTAAACTCGCTCCAGACTGCAGGAATGAAGAGTTGTCAGTTTTTATAGACACTTCATTCCGGAGGTTTATTTTCAGGTCGTGGTCAGAGGAACAGGTGAGGTTACCAAATGCAGGTTTCGTTTATTATAACATTTCATTAATAACTTTATTGCATCATATTGTAAATAAACTAAAGGCAGCAGCTGTGGAAAATCTCTTTGATTTAGATGATTTGGTTTTAAACACCGCCTCAGATAGAAGCTCTTCGGTTTGTTTTTGTTTTGTATGGCAGTCTGCGTTTGTGCTTAAAAATGTTGGCATCCCATGTTAGAAAACAATACTGGTAAGATTTCTTTCAAATAAAAAAGTAGTGCTCCTCCTGTTGGTATTTGTGTCTGTGTAGAAGATTGTGTGTTTATTCTGAATAAAGTATTTAAATCACTACACTGCGTACGCTACAGCCCTGAAACGTTACAGCCCTGTTTAACGGAAGGTCATGTGACTGCGGCCGGCGTTTTAATCCAAAAAATTTGACAAACATAGTTATTATACCTTTATACTATTTTATAATCATTTCTATTAGTGTCCTGTGCAATGACTTTACATACTCTCTCTCTCTCTCCCTCTCTCTCTCTCTCTCTCTCGCTCTCTCTCTCTCTCTCTCTCTCTCTCTCTCTCTCTCTCTCGCTCTCTCTCTCTCTCTCTCTCTCTCAATGTGTGCTTTATTGGCATGACATCATTTTTTTTTGCATTGCCAAAGCAGTACACAACATCAGACCAAGAAAAGTAGGAATTGAACAAAACATGTTTAAAAAAAAAAAAAAAAAAAAACTCTGGGTGTTTATGATGGGAGGCGGGGTTAGGGTGGGTGGTAGGTGGGGTTAGGGTGGGTGGGTGTTTATGATGGTAGGCGGGGTTAAGGTGTGTGGGTGTTTATGATGTTAGGGTGGGTGGGTGTTTATGATGGTAGGCGGGGTTTGGGTGTGTGGGTGTTTATGATGTTAGGGTGGGTGTTTATGATGGTAGGCGGGGTTTGGGTGTGTGGGTGTTTATGATGTTAGGGTGGGTGGTAGGTGGGGTTAGGGTGGGTGGGTGTTTATGATGGTAGGCGGGGTTAAGGTGTGTGGGTGTTTATGATGTTAGGGTGGGTGGGTGTTTATGATGGTAGGCGGGGTTTGGGTGTGTGGGTGTTTATGATGTTAGGGTGGGTGTTTATGATGGTAGGCGGGGTTTGGGTGTGTGGGTGTTTATGATGTTAGGGTGGGTGGTAGGTGGGGTTAGGGTGGGTGGGTGTTTATGATGGTAGGCGGGGTTAAGGTGTGTGGGTGTTTATGATGTTAGGGTGGGTGGGTGTTTATGATGGTAGGCGGGGTTTGGGTGTGTGGGTGTTTATGATGTTAGGGTGGGTGGGTGTTTATGATGTTAGGGTGGGTGGGTGTTTATGATGGTAGGCGGGGTTTGGGTGTGTGGGTGTTTATGATGTTAGGGTGGGTGGGTGTTTATGATGGTAGGTGGGGTTAGGGCGTGTGGGTGTTTATGATGTTAGGGTGGGTGGGTGTTTATGATGGTAGGCGGGGTTTGGGTGTGTGGGTGTTTATGATGTTAGGGTGGGTGGGTGTTTATGATGGTAGGCGGGGTTTGGGTGTGTGGGTGTTTATGATGTTAGGGTGGGTGGGTGTTTATGATGGTAGGCGGGGTTTGGGTGTGAGGGTGTTTATGATGTTAGGGTGGGTGGGTGTTTATGATGGTAGGCGGGGTTAAGGTGTGAGGGTGTTTATGATGTTAGGGTGGGTGGGTGTTTATGATGGTAGGCGGGGTTTGGGTGTGTGGGTGTTTATGATGTTAGGGTGGGTGGGTGTTTATGATGGTAGGCGGGGTTTGGGTGTGTGGGTGTTTATGATGTTAGGGTGGGTGGGTGTTTATGATGGTAGGCGGGGTTTGGGTGTGAGGGTGTTTATGATGTTAGGGTGGGTGGGTGTTTATGATGGTAGGCGGGGTTAAGGTGTGTGAGTGTTTATGATGTTAGGGTGGGTGGGTGTTTATGATGGTAGGTGGGGTTAGGGCGTGTGGGTGTTTATGATGTTAGGGTGGGTGGGTGTTTATGATGGTAGGCGGGGTTTGGGTGTGTGGGTGTTTATGATGTTAGGGTGGGTGGGTGTTTATGATGGTAGGCGGGGTTTGGGTGTGTGGGTGTTTATGATGTTAGGGTGGGTGGGTGTTTATGATGGTAGGCGGGGTTTGGGTGTGAGGGTGTTTATGATGTTAGGGTGGGTGGGTGTTTATGATGGTAGGCGGGGTTAAGGTGTGTGAGTGTTTATGATGTTAGGGTGGGTGGGTGTTTATGATGGTAGGTGGGGTTAGGGCGTGTGGGTGTTTATGATGTTAGGGTTGGTGGGTGTTTATGATGGTAGGTGGGGTTAGGGCATGTGGGTGTTTATGATGTTAGGGTGGGTGGGTGTTTATGATGTTAGGGTGGGTGGGTGTTTATGATGGTAGGCAGGGTTTGGGTGTGAGGGTGTTTATGATGTTAGGGTGGGTGGGTGTTTATGATGGTAGGCGGGGTTAAGGTGTGAGGGTGTTTATGTTGTTAGGGTGGGTGGGTGTTTATGATGGTAGGTGGGGTTAGGGCGTGTGGGTGTTTATGATGTTAGGGTGGGTGGGTGTTTATGATGGTAGGCGGGGTTTGGGTGGGTGGGTGTTTATGATGTTAGGGTGGGTGGGTGTTTATGATGGTAGGCGGGGTTTGGGCGTGTGGGTGTTTATGATGTTAGGGTGGGTGGGTGTTTATGATGGTAGGCGGGGTTAAGGTGTGAGGGTGTTTATGATGTTAGGGTGGGTGGGTGTTTATGATGGTAGGCGGGGTTTGGGTGTGAGGGTGTTTATGATGTTAGGGTGGGTGGGTGTTTATGATGGTAGGCGGGGTTTGGGTGTGAGGGTGTTTATGATGTTAGGGTGGGTGGGTGTTTATGATGGTAGGCGGGGTTTGGGTGTGTGGGTGTTTATGATGTTAGGGTGGGTGGGTGTTTATGATGGTAGGCGGGGTTTGGGCGTGTGGGTGTTTATGATGTTAGGGTGGGTGGGTGTTTATGATGGTAGGCGGGGTTAAGGTGTGAGGGTGTTTATGATGTTAGGGTGGGTGGGTGTTTATGATGGTAGGCGGGGTTTGGGTGTGTGGGTGTTTATGATGGTTGTGTTGATTATTAACGGTGTTTGTCCAGTAAGTAGTTTAATGTGTCTCTCTCCTACAGGTGAAGAGTTTTATCGAGACACAGCGCACCCTGCTGACCGAAATCCAGAACGGCTGCAAGCGTAACTTCGTCCTTGCCAAAGAGAAGGAGGAATGTCAGCAGCAGATGAGGCAGTCGGTGTCCATGGCTGAAATCGCCACTGAGGACCCGACTCCTGATGAAGAGGTGGATACTGGAGATCAAGTCTCAGAGGAAGAAAAGACTGAATGTGAGCAGGATGAGCAGGAGGGGGAGCAGAAGGAGGAGGAGGAGCAGAAGGAGGAGGAGGAGGAGGAGCAGAAAATGGAGGAGAGCGAGAAGCCGAGTGAAGTTCGAGAGGATGAAGAACAAGAAGCAGCCACGCAGGACGACTCGGATTCCGATACCGACACTGATGACGATGACAATGAAGATGGAGAGACAAAAACAGCTGCACAGACATCAAGCCTGAACCAAACCCCGCCCCCCGTAAACAGCACCCGTAGTGCCTGTCAGACTCCACCCATTAGTACTCCTAGCCCCACCCCTGAGACAGCAAACGTGGTGTCAGGGATCAGAGTGACGGAAGCGAGTGTGATGAGTGGAACGCCGTCTTCACCCGGACGCTGCATCTCAGTGTCCAGCCCTGGGAGAGGGCACAAGATCTTCATGGTGACACGTGTGGAAAGTCCTCCTGAACAACAGCAGCAGCAGCAGAGCGACCTGATAAAGCGTGTCCAGGAGAATAAAACACCTTCTGAGTCATCTTCAAAACAACAGACAGTTTCTCAGGACCAACAGAGAGCAGAGAGAACCACTTCAACTCAGGAGACATCTGAGGAACCTTCACAAGTACCAGCAGAGTCTAAACCAGGAGAAATAGAACCATCACTCAGTACCACAGAGGAGCAACCTTCTACACACAGCCAAACGCAGCAGGGTCCGAATCCCAGCACAGAACCAGCCAAGGAAACAACGAGGGAAGAAATCGTGCACACTGAGCATGCTCAGATCCATCACACCGTCCCTACAGACTCTGAAGAACTGTTCCAGGATCAGCTGAAACCTGCTGAAGAAGTGCACGAGGAACCGAGCAGCAGTAATCCAAACGGTGAGCTGCAGGAGGACCTGGGAGAACATCTGGACACAGAAACGCCAAACGATGACCAACAGCTGGATAAAGACTCCTCAATGGAGCAGGACTTGGAAACAGTATACAGCTTTTCATCAGGAGAAGAGATGGAGAGTCTCGTCACAGCGCCACCTCCAGGCATCACCCTGCCGAACGGCCTGAAGCCCGAGTTCACGCTGCACCTGCTGGATCCCGAGGCACATAAAGCGGCCAGCTGCATCATGGAGCACAGTGAGTTTACCGTCGCTAATCTTTTGACCCAGGTGTTTTAACCCAGGTGTTTTGACCCAGGTGTTTTGACCCAGGTGTTTTAACCCAGGTGTTTTAACCCAGGTGTTTTAACCCAGCTGTTTTAACCCAGCTGTTTTAACCCAGCTGTTTTAACCCAGCTGTTTGACCCAGGTGTTTTTCCTTGTTGTGTGTCAGTGAGTGTGACGGCGGAGCTGAGCTGTGGTCAGGATCTGGAGGAGCTTCTGCTGGAAGCCAGTTTGGACGCGAGCAGAGACGCAGCTTAGTGCTGCAGCGACGGTGAGACTGAAGATCATTTTATACAGAAATTATTTCAGTAGAAACGTAATGTCGTCATTTTAAATCATTTATAATCTAAATCTAATAATTTATATAACAGATCACTTCCGTTATCATCATCTACAGAAGTTACACTGCAAGCGCGCAAATACAGCTTATAATCACAATAGACTGGAATTAAAGGAAACCTCTGAAGCTCCTCCCACCAGTTCCCTCACACACACTGCAGTATTTAGATGTAAAGGTGTTTGTGCTCGTGCATCACTGTCCTGCTTCCACGCTACACAAACTCCGCTGTATACAGGTCACAGGTCAGTCTTCTACACGTGTTTAATATAAAACGCTCCTCTGCCTTAGAGGACTTGGAGGTCACACGCGTTCTTCCTCAGTCACGTGACGATGTCTGACGGAGACTGGGGTCATGTTGGGTATAAAAGGTAACGCTGATATAAACCGTAAACAAGAAATTGGTTGTTGTTGACTCTGGGTATCTGCTAAAGCTAGCGGCGTCGTGTCGCGAATGAGGTTTCATTCATCAGCGAAGGATTAAAGCGCCGCTGCATCACACTCTGCAGCTAGAGAAAGTGAGGGATAAATCCTATCAGCACGGCATTGTGGGTAATGTAGGAAAACCTTTAACCAAGGGAAAAGAGAAGCACATGTCCATAAAATAATTTAAACTAAAGAATCAATCGTGGAGATCACGTGTTGATGATAAAGATGAATCTTCAGGTTGGTCAGGTGGAGGTTTCCTTTAACATTCTGTAAATCTGTGATTAAACCTGTGGGGTGTGTGTGTGTGTGTGTGTGTGTGTGTGTGTGTGTGTCCCACAGGGTCAAACCGTGAGCAGAGAGGGGGGAGGGGGGGCTTGCTCTCTTCCTCATCCTTAACTACAAACCCGAACTCTTCTTCTTACAGATGATTAAAACTTATTAAACACTTAAGAACAGCTGGATCACGGATCTTCACTCACTCTTGAGACATCGTCACGAAATCGTCACTACGCAACGAAACACAACGTAACGCAATCAACACAATTTTTTTCCTTTTTTCTTTAAGTGACTCTGATGAGTGGAAAATTTCATGCTGTTATCTCTCCCTACATTCCTCCTGATGATTCTGTAAAGTCCCAGGGCCTGGTACAAACCAAAGACACACACACACGCGCACGCACACACGCACACACTGTTCGGCTCACCGCTGCCCCGTGTGGACAATTGACATCACAGCAGCAGGAGAGCGGAGTCTGAAAATGTATAAGACTTTAATTCAGTTTCACTTTCACTAAGGACTGATTACACACAGACACAGATGCTGTGTGTGTGTGTGTGTGTGTGTGTGTGTGTGTGCGCGTTTGTGTGTGTTTGTCTGTGTGTGTGTCTGTGTGTGTGTGTGTTTGTCTGTGTGTGTGTGTGTTTGTCTGTGTGTGTGTTTGTCTGTGTGTGTGTGTGTGTTTGTCTGTGTGTGTGTGTGTGTTTGTCTGTCTGTGTGTGTGTGTGTGTGTGTGTGTGTGTGTGTGTGTGTGAGTGTGTGAGTGAGCGACAGAGAGAGAGCACAAGAGAGCCCATTCTGTCTTTGTCATCTTTGTTCCTGCTCTTTAAATTTCTGCTCAGTTCTTCGAGTTCATCTCTCTCTCTCTCTCTCTCTCTCTTTCTGTCTGTCTGTCTCTCTCTCTATCTCTCTCTCTCTCTATCTGTCTCTATCTCTCTCTCTCTCTCTCTCTCTCTCTCTCTCTCTCTCTCTGTCTGTCTCTCTCTCTCCCCCTCTCTCTCTCTGTTTCTCTCCCTCTCTCTCTCTCTCTCTGACTGTGTGTGTCTTAAGCATTGTGTTCTAATCTTCTGGATCTCATTTGTCTGACTCTGAAGACTTCTGAGTCCGAGTGAATGTTCCAGATCTTTGGGGAGCCTCTTCCGCTGTGGATTTTGCTCTGAACTCTCTCCTGCTGATTTTTCCAGATGTTTCCTGGTCACTCACGTTTCCTCGCATAAAGAAATTATATTAAACCGTTCAGACAGAAGTGTGTGTGCGTGTATGTGCGTGTGTGCGCGTGTGCGTGCGTGTGTGTGCGTGCGTGTGCATGTGTGCGTGCGTGTGCGTGCGTGTGCGTGCGTGCGTGTGCGTGCGTGCGTGTGCGTGCGTGTATGCATGCGTGCGGCTCTTCTCGTGTCTCTTCCTGCCTTTCCAGTTCAACACCTCGCCTTTAATTGTCCTCTTTATTTGTGCTGCTCTCAGAAATCATTTATTTTCTATTTATTTTATTAAAATGAGTTTTTTTTTTCCTTCTGTGTGATTTGTTTCTCTCCTCTTTTCCCCAGTCGGTCTTTTATTAGTTGTTACTGAGGGATTTGGTTTTTAAAGATTTTCCCCCCCATATTGGTGTATATTTTCAGATAATATAAAGAGCAATTATACTTTTTTTAGGGCTAGGGAGATCTCCTGGGGGTTTACGTTGATTCTATATGTATAAATTCGGGAATGGAGAGTAAACACTGTTTCGGAGGATGAAAGTTTTGGGAATGAATAAATGTGACACTATTGTACTGTGGGGTGACACTACAGCTACAGCCAGCAGGGGGAGCCAGAGACTCACACCACCTATAGTCTAGATCTCTGATGATGATGATGATGATGATGATGATGATGATGATGTAGTCTCTGGCCTCTGATTGGCTCTCAGCTTTAGCCCTTTGCTGAAAGATGATAAACAGGTTGATCTGCACATCATGTCATCATCGCTGTTCTCTGTGCCTCGCCTGGAACCATCCAATGTTTGTAATGCTTTCATTTTTAAATTTTTATCTGACCTGTTCAATGACTCAGAAATGTGCTGGTGACCACAATGAGATGTGCGTGTGGCCATTTTTGTTTGTTTCTCTCTCAAATAAATGCATGTAATGAAAATGAACACGTCTGAGATGCTTTTCTGGAACAATAACAATAACATTTTGCTTTATTTTTGCCGTATTATTCACCGACGGTGGGAATCTCGGGCGAGTTTAGTCCAGAAGATTGTAAATCCATTCTTTATCGTCGTTATTGAATAAAAGTTCACTTCCTCCAATAGTTTTTGGGTGAAGAAATGTAGGAGTGTAGTTGGGATTGTACAGTTTATTTATGGATTAGTGTTCCTTTAGAAAGTGCAGAAAATGAAACGCAGGAGAAAGATGCAGCAGCGTTGCAGCTTCAGAGAGCTGAATATTTTATCACTTAAAAAAAACATGTTTAAACTCTTCTTATTGTGATTGTTTAACAACATGCACCATTTTAGTGAAATCGGATCAGGAGGAAACTTTAACATATAAATAAAAAATAAATCTATTGTCATTGGGGGATGCTAACTTTTGCATTCGACTGTAAAGAGTGTGTGTGTGTGTGTGTGTGTGTGTGTGTGTACACGTACAGATAAAGATGAGTCCACAGGACCGTGGCGTATCGGAGCTTGGACACTTTCAGCACTAAAGAGGCGTAGGGATCTGGATTATCTCCTGACCTTCGACCTCGTCCAGTGAAACAGGAGATACGCTCTGATCCGTAACAGTCATGTGAGCGCTCGTGACCTTCTAACAGGATCGTTATTATCTTAAAGTTCTTCCTAAAGCAGGGTTTTCAGGGACGGCCTGGAGTCAGAGCTGGTGCAGGTACTCTAATCAACACACACGAGGTCAGAAAGTTCCTCTCGCTAACAATAAGGTGTGTGTTCTCTCTCCGCTCCTCACCGTCCTCCTCCATCCTCAGCCGATCTGAGCCGTTATTACAGCCGTGTGCCAGAACAATCAGCACATGCTGTGGTAATGTTAATGGAATTGTCTACAAGATTCAGTTCAGTGTTGTGTGTGCAGAGTGTTTAACGGTGGACATCGTCCCAGAGCAGCGGTACAGAAATATATACACTCAGGATATAGATGTTAAATGTATGAATTTATCCCTAATGAGCAGCCAGAGGTGACGGTGGTGAGGGAAAACTCCCTGAGACGATATGAGGAAGAAACCTCGAGAGGAACCAGACTCAGAAGGAACCCGTCCTCATCTGGGTGACACCGGATAGTGCGATTATAAATAAATACACCCCTTCTGTAAATGTGCTAATACTACATGCTGAAATAGTGCAGTTGTGTAAGCAGGAAATTCATTACAGTTTCTACAGGAAGTCTGTTGTGTTGAACTTCTCCACTGGTCACTGATGGAGACTCCAGTGCAGAACTGTTTGTGGTGATTGTAGTGTTAAACTGAACTGAACTGAAAACTGAACTGAGGTCCAAAGCATCTTCATGGTTTCAGAGATAATCGCCAGGATCCTCTGGTACATGACGTAAGAAGTGTCTGTGTTTTGGTTTCTGTTATCTGTGTAACTGTTCTGAGTTACAGGATGTGATATTATATCTGCTGCTTCAGCTGCAAAATAAGAACAAAACATCTTTTAATTATTAACGAGGTCAGTGAGTCAGAAAATGGTGCATGTTGGCAGATTGTGTACAGACTATGAACCTCTTCTTCTGTCTGATTTTCTAGCACCAAAACATTACACTGTTATTATTAAAGACTCGGACAGAGGTTTTATCTACAGGACGCGATGTCCTTTCTGAATACGTTTCTTGATGCAGATGGAAATTTTCCTCCTGTTTTGATCTCTTCAGCTGAGAAATATTTTATATTTTGACTAAATAATTTTTGCTCTGTGACTTGTGGGGTCTGGGAGTGGTTCACAGTGGGGTCTCGGGCTTTGGTACAGTGTCGGAGCGGTCCACGGTGGTGTCTCGGGCTTTAGAAAGGTCTGGGAGTGGTTCACAGTGGGGTCTCTGGGTTTAGAGAGGTCCAGGAGCGGTCCACGGTGGTGTCTCGGGCTTTAGAAAGGTCTGGGAGTGGTTCACAGTGGGGTCTCTGGGTTTAGCGAGGTCCGGGAGCGGTCCACGGTGGTGTCTCGGGCTTTAGAAAGGTCTGGGAGTGGTTCACAGTGGGGTCTCTGGGTTTAGCGAGGTCCGGGAGCGGTCCACGGTGGGGTCTCGGGTCTCAGCGCTCTCTGTATGTCTGTGTGGAATGTGCTCGATGTTGCTTTAGTGTTTCCGTCGTGTCAAACACAATCTACTGCATCGGCTTTAACGCCGATGTCAAAACACTGGGGTTTAAATACTGATCCCTTTTATCTGCTCCTATTCACTCGGGCTGCTCCGCTTCACTGCAGCTTCCTGAGCACGAGCTTTAAACTTTCTCACGGTTTTGGGGAATTATGAGCAGAGAAATAGGCTACAATTGTGTTTAACCTTTATATAATAAAGAGAAGTTCACTTTTATTAATATAACTGGAGAGTGTTTTAGTCCATGTGACTTCACCTCATCACACGCCTGCTGTGTACACCTTTTTTTTAAATTTCTGTTTCCTTAAACATGGGGGTGGAGTTGATATTTGTAGAGGTGGGATTATGCTATGATGGGGTGTGGTTTTGTTCCGATGGGGCAGGGTTTAGTTCCTGTCAGATGCACTTATGATTACGTGGGGTGGGGTTAAGATAAATTCTGATGGGGCGGTCTTAAGCTCCAGCAGGCGTGGTTAAGCTCTGATGGGGTGGGGTTAAATTCTGGTGAAGCGCAGTTAATTTCGCATTGGGTGGGGTTAAGCTTGGGTGTGGCTGATGGGGCCAGTGGGGTGGGTTAACTTCTGATGGGTGGGGTTAAACTGTGGGCCCTAAGTTTCGGTGGGGTTAAGTTCCTTTTGGGGCAGAGATAATCTCTGCCAAATGTATCGTTGCCAGAATAATTTTAGATATACATTTAGATATTTTAATAGAATTTTAAAGCCAAAACCAAAAAATAATATAATGTATTAAACCTTTAGGAAATAGAAAATAGAACCGAAATATTTTCCTGAGATTAATGTTTGAAACTTCACCTTTAATTCTAGTTGAAGTTTATAACTACATGTTGATGTTTGTGAAATTAATACCCTTTACAGTTGCACTGCTTTAAAATGAAAGGGCGGGTGTGATTTGTTATTGCTGAACAGTGATTTTGTGTTTTTATGAACTGTTTATCTTTAAGTCTCTGGAGGTTTAATGAGAGAGGGAGAGAATTCCCTCACATGATAGTGATTAGGAGCAGACGCATGAGAGATTCTGATCTATATGGGAATGTATTTCACACACAGAGAGAGAGAGAGAGAGAGAGAGAGAGAGAGAGAGAGAGAGGAGTTGTTGTGGAGCTGCAGGAGTGGATGAGGTGACTGTGGTAAATCCTGAGGAAAATTAACAGACTTTCTGGAGAATTTTCAGGGAATCCTGCTGCAGTGAAGTTGTGAGATTTTTAAACACTCAGACAGAGAGACACAGAGAGAGAGAGAGAGAGAAAGCTAGAGAGAGAGAGAGAGAGACAGACAGACAGACAGAGAGACAGAGAGAGAGAGAGAGAGAGAGAGCTATCACTCTGAGAAAACCACAACCTGCTGGAGAGAGGAGAAGGAGAGAGAGAGAGAGGAGAAACAGCATTAAAAGGTTAGTATCTTCGTACCTTAAAGTATTTATCTGTTTGTTTGTTTGTTTGTTTGTTTGTGTTTAGTTTTGAGTGGTTTGCTCGTGATGGTTTAATTAACTGATCCTCCTGTAACTCAGTCTCGGGTCAGAGATATTTCTATAACTGGAATATCTTCATATTATTTTGTATTTAATTAGAGATTTTTTTTGCACGTGACTAAACAACCGGTAACACTTCAGTGACTTTCTACAGTTTATTTATGTATTTATTTATTTACTGATGAAGAGTCTGGAATCAGGGGGTTTTGTTTTGTTTTTTTGTTTTTTGATCGATTTGATTTGATAGATATTAAATAAATTTAACGGTAATCACTAAGAAATGTGTTTATGACCACTAACAAATATATACCCCGCCTTTTTTTAAAATTAACTGTAATATGTGCTGAAGAATATTCAATATTCTTCTCCAGCTTTATAGTTATCATTGCAACATAGTTTATTTTATATTATTTTATTTTATATTAGAAATCATGACAGGTTTATTTTCCGTCCTCCAACAGGGGGCGCTGTGAGCCACATTAAAAGTGTGTCAGTGAATTCCACTGGGATTAAAAAACAGAGCCACAGATCCAGGTCGTTGTCTATAATGTTTAGAGATTAAAGTTTATAAAATGAGAAAAAGAAAACAATAAAGAAGTAAACATGTGCTGCGATAGTAGAAAAGAAAGAAAACAGACGAGCTCTGGGTGTGAGATGCTGAGATGAGAAAATAAATGTAATGTGCTATGGTGTGCATGTGTGTATGCGTGCTGTAGGTGTGTGATGGACGGGTCAGCGTTGTGGGTGGAGCCTCTGCACAGGTGCATGCTGGTCCTGACGAGTGCGCTCCTGCTGTGTGAGGTCATCGCTGGACGTCTCTGTAACTCCCTCATTAACATGGTGGACAGCTTCCACACCCTCTACGTCCTCATTGGCCTGATAATCTCCACACGAGGTGCTGAGGAGAACCCCAGTGTCTCTGCAGAACCCAGAACAACAGAACCACAGAACGCGTCGTGTCCCGACTCCGGCGCTGAGGAGAACCGCACCTCTCCACTCTCTGGTGGATGTCGGTACTCTCGGTTCCGCGTGCAGCCGGTCGGAGGTCTGATCTCAGCCCTGCTGCTCTGCTCACTGTGTGTGTCCTTCAGCTTCGATATCCTCAGCCACACCCTGCAGCCACACCCCATACAGCGCCCTCTACTGGCCACGGCTGTAGGTGCAGTCAGTCTGATGTTTAATCTTCTGCTGCTGGTGTGGAGGAGACTGAGAAGACCAGATGCAGGAGTTAAAGAACTCGGAAAAGGAGACACAGAAACTCCTTTAACTCCAGCAGGTATGATTTTTTACATGATTTTATTCTGTGTCTTTGTAAAGACTTTTTGAACATGTTAAACGCCTCCTCTACAAGGTTCTCCTCACGATGGTGTGCTGATGTTCTGTAACCCCGGAGTGTCCAGCGTTCTCCATCCAGACTCTCAGGATCACACCATCCATCCCCAGCCCAACTCCATTTCCCATGATTCCACTCGCACAGAAACAGTCGGAGAGTCTCAGAGCAGCAGCAGCTCAGGCCATGCAGGTGAGAAACGTTCCTCAAACACCACCACATAAACTGTCCAACTCTTCCACTCAGATTACAGTGTGCTGGTTATAAATCAGTGCAAACTGATAAGTGTGAGATTTTTATTAATCATTCTGGATTGGTTTAGAAGTGTTAAACATGGGCAAAAAAAAGATGAACATGCAGTCAGGTCCATAAATATTTGGACGTTGACAAAGTTAGCGTTGTTATTTTATCCGTCTGGAACAGAACACTGGAGCTGAAATGACATCCAGATCATGTTGGGGGAAATGTGTAGAACTGTGAGGTGTACAGGGCGAGATTACCTGCTCACATTCAGACACATGCTTCAGTACGTCACACTGCACATAGACAACCATCTGAAGTTCACTTGGAAAACAACCCAAGATTTATTGAAGGTAAAGAAGTGGAATGTTCTGCAGTGGCCGAGTCACTCACCTGAGCTGAACCCAACTGAGCTGCAGTTCACCTGCTGAAGGTCAACCTGAAGACAAACAGCTGAAGACCAAGCAGGAAGTGAAGACCACTGCAGTACAACCCTGGCAGAACGTCACCTGGGAAGAACCCCAGCGTCTCCTGATGTCTTGCAGAGACTTTAAAGACTTCATGCAGTCACTGATTCATAACCAAGTATCAAAAACAACTATTTAATTCCAGTCACCTTTGGTGCTTTAAAAAGGAGGAGACACATCTACACAGTGCTGTAGTTCCTGCACCTTCCACCCCATCTGGACGTAAATTCCCTCAAATTAAAGCTCGTATTAATTCATTCATTTCAACTCCAATATCCTGGGCTAGACAGCTAAGATATCTGGAACTCTGTCAAGACGCACATATCTGTGGAGCTGGGTGTATATACACTAACGATAACATTACGGTGTGGTGTTTTTGACAGCAGGTCAGCGGTGTGATGTGAGCAAGTGTATCAGAACCATCACCGCAGTGTTCCACAGCCTCCTGGGTTCTTCTCTGGTTCTGCTGAACGGACTCCTTCACCTTCTCTGTGTGAGGTTTCAGTGGAGCTGTGACGTGATCGTGTACCTGGACCCGGGGTTCTCCATGCTCACCGTGCTGGTTCTGATAGCAGTGGTGGTTCCTGAGCTCTGGCGTCACGTGTTACTCCTGCTCCAGGCGTCTCCATCGGGCCTGTGCATGGAGGAGCTGACGGTGGAGATCGGGCGTGTCCCCGGCGTGTTAGCCGTGCACGAGCTCCACGTGTGGCAGCTCTCCGAGACGTGCGTCGTGGCCTCGGTGCACGTTCACTGGCCGTCGGGTCTGAGCGCGCTCGAGTGTTCTGAACTCCTGATTAACATCACGGAGGTGCTGAGGAGGTTCGGGGTGAAGCGCTGGACCGTACAGCCCGAGTTCCTGACCTTTCACCCCGAGGACGCCGCGTTACGGCCAGACTGCACTCTGCGCTGTGGGACAGCGTGTGTGAGGAACATGTGCTGTTTACCTCCAGAGGAACGTTTCAGCTCCACGTCTGTCCACGTGCACGACAAGAAGCAGGACGTCATCATTCAGAACACACACTTATAACGCTGATCGTAAATATTCAGTATTATAGCAGCTACAGCTTTCTCTAACTGCTTCTGTCTGAACACATTCTCTAAAGTATTAAAAGGTTCATTTCCAAATATAAACATTTTGTTTTTCTCTAACGGTCTCTCATCAGGACCGAAAACAATCACACATGGAAGTTATTTACATAAATGTTATTCATTTGAATATTAAATATAAACGATAAATATGGGACCCACTTTAGGAATTTACATTTACAGCCGTAAACTCATCCATGTATAGTTGTATTGAAGGTTTTCATTTGGATTTAACTTTAGACGATTTCGAATTTGTATTGAAATATTAAACTCGTTTCTAATTCACATTTTAATAAAGATAGAATTTCATTTAAAACATTTCAGTGTGATGCTTTGCTGCTAAACGTAAAGACTGAAACAGTTCATATTTCTGTAAACTATCTATTTATACGTAAATAAATATGAAATATAAAAGCAAATTCCTACACAAATTGAATCCTATATTTAACATTTACATTTGTTACTTACGTTTATATTAATAAAAAGCTCACTGTTAAACGCTGGACAGGTTTTACAGGCCTTTGTGAATAAAGTCTGATTCGTCTGCACTTTATAAATATTATAAACAAAAGTGTAAACGTGTCGTTTGCTTTATTTTCTGATCATACTAAAGCAGCACTGTTAAAAGTCTGTATGATGTGGATATGTTTTCACACTCAGAGCTGATTAAGCATTACACTTCGATAAATAAATGTTTTTTAAGGTGTACCATGTCACTGGTTTTGTCTGGTATTAATATCAATATTTCTGAAATTGATGAACATTTCTGGACGATATGATTGTATGATTTGTTTTGTTTGTTTGAGATTTGTTTGTTTGTTTGTTTATACCACATGACATGATTGAAACATCCATTATTACTTACTTTCATTCTTTTGAACACAATGTCCATCAACAAAAAGAGACCAATGATAGGTACATCCTAACACCACACACAGAGAGAACCATTGTGGATGGGATAGAGGGGGTGCCAATACTTTGTGCAGCGCAACAGTCAGTATATTATACAGTAGATGGCTGTGATGAACAGACCTTTAGTTCTATCAGTAGCTGTACTGTACAGGCTGCAATTACACTACAGTCCGGCAGGTGGCAGTGTCACTACAGATGGGTCGCGCAACACAAAAAGAAGAAGCAGAGCCCCTGCGTGCCATGCGCGAGCTCTGGGTGTGTAGTGACGCTGGGTCTGAGCAGAATGGCGGCGCGCTGGTTCTCGCTGTTTGTCCTGTGTGTGCTGTCTCTGTACCACTGCACAGCGGATAACGGCAGTGTTAAAAAGATGAAGATGCACTACACAGCTGGACCTCTGCTCAAGTTCCAGATTTGGTAAGGAAACCCCTCGGGGAAGGAGAGGTGGACGCGGAGGCAGATTAGCCGAGTGCTAACAGCGGTGTTAGCGGTGAGGTGTTTAGTTTGTTAGCGGAACTTCACACTCATCAAACAAGCGCGGGGTTTAGTGTTTAAAACAGATTCCAACTTTTAAAGTGAAGTGTAAACACAGTTAGTGGACTGTGAGTGAGCGCTGTTTATTTCCGGCGGAAGTAATGAGGTGTGACGGCGCCATGTTCCTGTGTGATAGTGACTGACAGGAAATCACGTGACACACGTCACCAGCGCCGTTTTCCCTCTCAAATAAATGATTTTTGTTAAATCTCGTCACATAAGTGCATTTTAATTGCAGGGTCACTTTGTACACACAGACACACACTCTCTCTCACACACACACACACACACACACACTCTCTCTCTCACACACACTGTCTCTCTCACACACCTCCTCCTGAACCTGACGTCACTGCAGCCTACAGGTTTATGGGGTTCTGAATCGTGTGTACTGGGGAATGTGCTATGGGTGTGTGTGTGTGTGTGTATGTGTGTGTGTATATATATATATATATATATATATATATATATATATATATATATATATATATACACACACACACTGTATGTAGGTTGTGAAAGTAGACGTACATCAGAGACGTGGAGATGTTTAACACTGCTGTGTCTCGTCTCTCTGCAGCATCTCCTGAGGCTACAAGCGGGTGTTTGAGGAGTACGCTCAGGTTCTTAACCAGAGGTATCCAGACATCCGCATAGAAGGGGAGAGCTACCTCCCTCAACCTGTGTACAGGTGTGTGTTCCTCAGTGTGTGTGTGCTGTTCACTCAGTCCAGGTGGAGCCCCTGTACAGGTGTAATGAGTGTGTTTCTCTCCTGCAGACACCTGGCCTCCTTCCTCTCCATGTTGAAGTTCGCTGTAATCAGCCTCGTTATTGTGGGAAAGGATCCGTTCGCGCTGTTCGGAATACCGACTCCTGGAGTCTGGACCTGGGGGCAGGAGAACAAGGTGAAGGACCAGTTTATATTCACTCTGAACTCTACAGCCTGGCGTTTAAATATGAGAGTTGTTTTGGGGGCGGGGCTTCATGTGAGCTCAGTTTGTGATGTCAGTAAATAAACTCCACCTTTCCGTTCACCTGGAGAACCTGAGTGCTGGGCTTTTCACTGTCTGATAATATAACCTGTGGTTGTCATAGTAACACTGAAGCATATTCTGCCAGGTTTGTGCTGATGATGGTGATATTAGGAGACTATGGATGGCAGGAGGGCATGGGCGGAGTTTCCAGATGTGCATATTTGTGTATATTTCTGGTCCTGGTGTGTTTAAAGAAGGTAAAGGTGTAGAGATGTTCCACAGCTGTGTGTATCGAGTGTGTAGACCAGGAAACTGACCCGGCTTTTAGTGTGTCATCAGCCTCATTATCCCTGTGTGAGGAGATGTGTGATTTGGGTTTATATCTTCCTTCCTATGGACTCTTGATGTTCTGTGTGTAGGTGTACGCCTGTATGATGGTGTTCTTCTTCACGAACATGATGGAGAACCAGTGTTTATCTACAGGAGCCTTTGAGATTTCACTGAATGGTGAGTCACTAATTCCTTCATGTGCAGCTCTCTGTGTGTGTGTCTGTGTGTGTCTGTGTGCGTGTGGAGCAGTCACAGCTTTGAGACTTTACCTGTGTGTGTGTGTGTGTGTGTGTGTGTGTGTGTGTACACAGACGTCCCCGTGTGGTCGAAGCTGGAATCAGGTCATCTTCCCTCCATGCAGCAGCTTCTTCAGATCCTGGAGAATGAGATGAAGCTGAATGCACACATGGACACACTGCCTCTACAGCGCTCCTAATTCCACACACTCACTGTGTCAGAGCTCCACCCACTCCTGTAGGTCTCTCTCTCACACACACACACACACACACACACACACACACACACACACACACACACACACACTGGGTAAAAACTTTATCAGTTAATTCTGAAACCATCCAGATTTGTTCTTTAAATCTCTCTCTCTCTCTCTCCCTCTTTCCATCCCTCTCTCTGTCTCTCTCGCTCTCTGCCCCTCCCTCTTTTTCTCTCTCTCCCTCTCTCTCTCCCTCTCTCCCCCTCTCTCTCTCTCCCCCTCTCTCCCCCTCTCTCCCCCTCTCTCCCTCTCTCCCCCTACCCCCTCTCCCCCTCTCCCCCTACCCCCCTCCCCCTCTCTCTCCCCCTCTCCGTGTAGGTGTATATGACGGTATCTCGGCTCAGTGAAGCGGCTGTAATGAAGGTCTGCACTGAAAGCGGCGTTCCCGTTGGTGTGGGCCGGATGTCCTCGTCGTCTTTCCTGGTGCTTTGGGACTCCGTGATGTACGCGGTGGGAGGCGTGTCTCTGGTTTATTTGGAATTCTGGGAAGTTTTATTCGAGAAGTGCCTGCACTGCCGGTGTGTGTGGTTAATGTGGGGTGTTTCTCATCTTTATTTTGATCGATTATGATTAGCTCCGAGGGCCAAACACAACAGATTTACAGACTTTTATATACCTATGCATCATTTTTGCCAAATAAATCATTTTTAGATCTGACGATAAACAAATCAGCTGTACATTATTCTGTATTTAGATGAGAGAGAAGTTTATATTCAGTGTTTAACCTGTAAATCATGCTCGTTTATTTTAAAGATCCACTTCCAGTTAATATATTTAGATTTGTTCTAATTTTCAGTGTTTCTTTTTTTTATATATTCGGTCAAAATAAAATCTAGTTTCAGTCCAAACGTAAAGCTCGAGTCTCGTGTTTAAAGAAAAAGGAAAGCGGCGATGGAGGAAGTTGTGGTGATGCGTGTCGGATGATCTGAATCTATATCTGGATTTCTGTGGAAATGTTAAAATTGTGATATAAATAACACTGACGTGCGTTAATGAGAGGACAGAAAGGATTTAGAAAAGGATAAATGAAATATATGTATTAAACAATCATAATAATATTATTTTATTAATAAAAAGAACATTATTAATAGTTATTTTAATGATTGTGTGTCTGTGGAAGTGTGCACTTGTTCACTGTCGGTCATGTGACTAATTTGAATATTAAAATGAGATTCATTGATGATATAAAGGTCGGTAAATACGTTTGTAAAGCCAGATATCAAAATAAAATCATTTATTGTTCATGTTTAACGTGACCTTAAACCCAACAAAATTCTGTTATTAGAAATTTAATCAACATCTTCTGACCAATCAGAATCCAGAGCTCGGCAGCAGCGTGGTGTAATACATCATTAACATACCGTTAAGAGGAAAAGGAGTCGCAGCACGCTGCAGTGTGGTTCTGGATCTGATCTTTGTCCACGTCATCTTTTTGACTCCTTTCAGTCTGTCTTTCGTCCTCTCCACAGTACCGAAACGGCCCTCGTAAGGGTCGTCACGGACCCGTTACTGTCTGGCGACTCCCGTTCTCTTTCTGTTCTTCTATTACTCCATTTCAGTTCTGCTTTTGATACCGTCTGTCATGACTGACTTCTGTCTGTATCTTTCTTCTGATCTCACAGATAGACACTTCTACATTTCTGTGCAGGATTATCAGTCGCCTGCAGCATCTGGGAGTGCTAGGTTCAAATATATTCAAAACGCTATCGCTAGATTTCTCTCACATACCAAGCGCTCTGCTCACGTGACTCCAATCCTGTCTGAACCGCACAGGGCTCGGACTGCTCTCTGTCCGTCCGTCTCGTCCCTGCACTATGGGTGGCAGGTCTTTCAGTAGCACCAACATCTGGAATGTTCTCCCTCTGACTCGTCTCAGCATCACATCCATCCCCGAGTTCAAATCCCAACTGAAACACATCTGTTTTCTCAGTGTTCTCCGTCCTAATCTGGTGCTGTGTGTCTTCTCTCAGTGTCTGTACTGTGTTCTTCATGTTCTGGGTTTGGTTGCTCTTTGCTTTTCACATCTCGTGTTTGTCCATGAGTGTTCAGTGTTTGTTTCATTGTGTTCCTACTGTAAAGTTTCCTTGAGCTCGGGAAAGGCTATATATATATCTCAATAAAACATCATTATTATTATTATTATTATTATTATTATTATTATTATTATTATTATTATTGTCTACAGGTTCCTACAGATGATTATAATAGAAGCTGTATGAGATCTGAAAATAAGTAACAGCCCTGGACGGATTTCTTACATAAAATTAATTCTTAAAAAGTATTTTACATCTGTGTTCGGAAGACATGAGTACACAAAGGTTCTTTGGATAGTTAGAGGTTCTCCTTTCTCTGAACAGGGTTCTGTTGGAACCTATTCTGAAAGGGGAACCTTCTGCTGTAGGATTTAAACTAAAGAAACGCTAATGAAGTGTGTGTGTGTGTGTGTGTGTGTGTGTGTGTGTGTGTGTGTGTGTGAGAGATTCCTGAAAGCATTATTTTAAAGTTCTATTCTTTTTAGCAAGAGGCTCTGCAGAACAGGAAACCACACGACAGACGCGGTTCTCTGTTCATCAGGTCTGTAGGATGTACAACTTCCTGTCGGTGTTCTCGTCTTTCCTCGCGGTTCTGCTTCTCTTCTGCTTTAGGTCACACGGCTTTAAACGGAAACTTAAACTGTAAAATAACTGAATATTGGATTTTACACGTCACACAAAAAATCTAATTAAATGCAAAACTTGTTTCGGATTCGTGAGTCTAAATTAAAACAACGCTCAAAAACCTGAACGTTGAAACGAATGATGAATCATTGAGGAACGTTTAACGGTCGAGTCGCGGAAGCATGTCATGAGGAGAATAATTTAAAGCTTTATTTAAATTTCACGCAGTGATGGTGATCTTTTGGGCTCTATTTCCGTTTGTGGAGCAAAAATAAACAGATTTCTTGGCTATATTGTGTCTGAAATGTCGGTTGTTAGGGGCCAAGCACCGAAGGTGTGCAGTCACTTCACCGTTATTCCACCTTTTATTATGAATATTCTTTTCTTCTTCTGGCTACGGTGTCTGTGGCAGCTCAAAGAACAGTCTGGTAAAACCTTGTAAAATTTGGGACACTGCTTGGGGAGGTTCTAAGGAACATTCTGACCAAATTTGAGCTAAGTGCTGCTAACGTCTAGCGCCACCATCGGGTCAAATTTGTGCCTAATTTCTGCCTAAATAGATTTTGTGCCGCCGTGGATTTTGTCAAAAAAAATGCGCTTTCGCTGCTACTCCTGCAAATGTTGTCCAATAAACACCAAATTTGGCATACGTAGAGTAAGCCTCACAAACGTTATCTGTTGAATTAAAAAAAATTCAAAAGAATTTTGAATACTCCAATCGGTTTGTCCGTAATGGGTCGACGATTCTGCCAACGAGGACGCGAAACAGGAAGTGAGGCTGTATCTCAGCAATGACCTTACACACGGACGCAAAACTTGGTAGGCATTTTTCAGGACCAAGACCTGAGGCTACACAGCACTTTTGGTGACAGCGCAGATGAGTACTCAGTACAAACATACTTAATTTATCTTCTATATATTGGAAGCGGCATCCCAGAGTATATACACAGCGCTCTACATGAAATATGGTGATATTGTCACAAATGGGCGTGTCCAAAACCCTCAGATCTCAGCTTAGGAGGGACTCAGGCTGAAACGAAGCACAGTCCAGTCTACACCTTGACCTCCGTAAGCAGCGGCGTGAATGTGAAGAAAAGCTGCTAAAATTTCACCTGAAAAAATGGCACGTTTTTTCTCCGATCGTCCCCAAATTCTCACCGTGTGTTACGGAGGTCAAGACTTAAACAACAGCACAGGGTTTGCGTTCCCATCACACTCCAAAGCTGAGATCTGAGGCTTATGCACCTGTTAGAAGTGGGTGTGGCTGAAACACCTGAGCTCAATCATTAGGCCGGTCCACATCCTCTTGGTAATACAGTAATCTGTAATATCTCTACAGTATAGTAGCTTCTGATTATTAAGAGTAGAAGAAATATATTTTCGTTCCCTCTTTATCACACTAAAGTGTAATAAACGTTACACACCTGCAGGTTAAATGATTACTAACATTTTTTAAAACACAAAAACAACACCAGAGACATTTTACGTTCCATGATTTTATTGTTTTATTGTTTTATTTTTTTGGTGTTAAGTTGAAAATGGCGTACGGCATTGAAGAGCTTTAATAAAAGGTGGTTTTTTCAACGGCAAGCCAACCACAGAACCTGCCAACCAAGCAACAGACACCAAAAGCGAAAAAGAATTTTGACGTTTTTGTGGTTGCTTTTGGAATCTGGGGCTCAATAGGCAGGTCTGTGTAGACCCGGCGCTGTTCACTGCAGGCCCGCTGGACCCCGAGTGCAGACTGCAGGGGGCTTCCTGTCCTCTCCGGGTGGGCGTGGCCCCCCCCCCACATGACGTCTGACACCGGGCCAGAAGGACTGAGTGACACATCCCTTGGCAGATGTGTTTTAACTCCACTTCCTCCTCCAGAGATCTGTAACCATGGGAACATAACCATCCTGTCAGCTTACACAAACATCTCCTTTAATTAATGAATAAATACTTAATAAAACATGATTGAGTTTATTATCTACAATAGAACACTTCCTGTTTGTATTTAAATCTAAATGTAAATGCAAAATGTGTTGTGTTAACCCTTATGTTCTTTTCTTAATGTTAAACTTTATGTTCTTGGCTAATTTTATCCTTTAAACGTTAAAAAGAACAAGTTTATCTGTGGTGTATTTGATAAATCCTGTCCTTCAGATCAGATCACAGAAACATAAACTAACACCAACTGCTTTTCAGAAAATAAAACTAAATTTGTGAATTCACTCGACATGACCACCATGTCTCTCACACACACACACACACACACACACACACACACACGGTAATACCTGGACTTTGGTCTAAACCTGCCCAACACCATACACACAATCATCTGAATCATCCAGAAGCTTCTGTCCCTCCACACAGCTCTACGCCTCTTTTTTACATTATGGTGTAGAATCTTTCCCAGTAAAATCCTCAATAATAAACTTTTGTCCATTTTATTTTTTCTGTCACATCAAATCTTGGGTCTATTTTCTATCATGATCTCTCTCTCTCTCTCTCTCTCTCTCTCTCTGATTCTCTCAGGATCAGGCTGAATAATTCACACTTTCAGTCCAACGGAGTAATAAAATCTCACAATAATAAACACAAATATATTAACTTACAGGAAAGATGCAAGCGACGGCTACATGGCCAAAGATATCCTCACGGAGCAGCAGAGCTGAGAAGGAGAAACACCATTCATTATTCACTATAATAATAATAATTATAATAATAATAAAGATAAAGAAATGAAAGTGAAAAGCAAATCCCCAACACTCACCATGAAGTGCTCTCAGTTTCAGCTCCTTCTGCAGACTGAAGAAGTCAGGAGGAAAGAAAAGACCGAGTTTCTCTTCTGCTCAGTATTTATCCCTTTACCACCCCACCCCCCGACCACGCCCTTGTTGCCTTAGAGACCGTGACATCACGGAAAAACAACAAAGAAAAACAACTCAAGTTTCGATTTCCAAAAAGCCGAAACTCGACTCGAACAAACACATATGAAAGTATTAATAAGGGATTGCTGTTAATGATGTAAATATTACAGGTGTATAATCACCTGCAGTCTCTAAAACTCACCTCACAACGCCGTCTCTGGGAGAATGTGCATTTATTCTCTGTTTATTATTGACTTTTGTTCAATTCAAATCAAGTTACAGTCTTACACGCGGTATTAAACAGTCACTGGGTTGGTTTTCACCCTCAACTCAACACCTTTATTACCTGCAAATGTGTGTGAGGTGTACATTTAAAGCGGTCCTGTAAAAATGTTTTTTTAATATCCACATTTCCTGCTGAAAAGTAAAGGCCCACTTTAGTTCCACTTTTCTCTGATGGTTTATTGTTGATGTTGTTATACTGTATGTGTTTCGTAATGTTTATTTATTTATTTATTGACTTTCAGCAGATCTAATTCACATAATATTAAGCTGAATAAAGCTGACTCTGTCATTTGAAGTGATAAATAAAAAGGTTTATTATCTAAAAAAGTTACAAGTAGAACAGAGTACACTGTACTGGTTTCCATTAAAAAACAAAAACAAAAACAAAAAACAAAAAACAAGGTGTTCCTGAAAACTGGATTCAATATTAAAATGCCTTCTGATCAGCTTTAATGCGTAAATCTGTTAATGTTATTACTGAGTGGAGAGAAGTGGATTTCCACACGAGAGACGGAGAGAGAGAGAGAGAGAGAGAGAGAGACAGAGAGAGACAGAGAGAGACAGAGAGAGAGAGACTTTGACTCAGAGAGAGAGAGAGACAGAGACAGAGAGAGACAGAGAGAGAGACAGAGAGAGAGAGAGAGAGAGAGAGAGAGAGACAGAGAGAGAGAGAGAGAGAGACAGACAGAGAGAGAGAGACAGAGAGAGACAGAGACAGAGAGAGACAGACAGAGAGAGAGAGAGACAGAGAGAGACAGAGAGAGAGAGACAGAGACAGAGAGAGAGACAGAGAGAGAGAGACAGACAGAGAGAGAGAGAGACAGAGAGAGACAGAGAGAGAGACAGAGACAGAGAGAGACAGACAGAGAGAGAGAGAGACAGAGAGAGAGAGACAGAGAGAGAGAGACAGAGACAGAGAGAGAGAGACAGAGAGACAGAAGTTGGTGGTTTTACACTCCCACTATTATGAAATGCCTGAGATCAGTACCAGCCTCGCCTTATTTTTTTTCCTCTGCACTTCCACTTCATGAAATTGTATGCATCAGTGTGTGTTACAGTGTGTTACAGTGAGTGTGTGTGTGTGTGTGTTACAGTGCGTTAGCGTGGGTCAGTAACACACACTCATATGGAGTTTTACGCGCTGCAGTTTCTCTGTAACATTTTGCAAACACTAAATGTAACTATAAAGGGATAAAAAGTATGATGTGTTCTATAATAAACAGAACCAGTAATCGCTGGTAGACGGCCGTGGCATAAGAGGAATAAAACACGGGGACATGCGGTTAGAGGACGTTAATCAGGGTGATAACAGTAACACACTCCGTCACGCAGTATTACTGCACCTGGTGTGAGGAACTTTAGAGTCGACCCACGGAGAGCTGCTGGACCAGACATTTCCTGCTCAGGGGATGTGCAGACCAGCTGGTGGATGTTCTCACCGACATCTTCAGAATCTCCCAGAGCAGCGCCGTGGTTCCATCATGCTTCTAGACCACCACCATCGTCCCCGTGCCGAAGAAGTCTTCAGTGTCCTGCCTCAGAGCCAACAACCTGTCTCTGAACGTGAACAAAAGCCATGGTCGTTGACTTCAGGAGAACATGGAGCGACCACTCTCCGCTGAACTTCGACGGCTCCTCCGTGGAGAGCGACGAGAGCACCAAATTCCTTGCTGTTCACCTGGCAGAGAACCTCACCTGCTCCCTCAACACCAAGAACACCAAGCAGCGTGTTTACTTTCTGAGAAGGCTGAAGAAAGCCCATCTCCCACCCCTCTCACCACGCTCTACAGAGGAACTATCGAGAACATCCTGAGCAGCTGCATCACTGTCTGGTTCGGAAATCGCACCGTATCGGATCGCAGGACCCTCGCAAGATAGTGATGACAGCTGAGAAGATCATCGGGGCTCCTCTTCCAGGATTTCACGATCGCAGAAATGAACACAAAATCAAGCAGACGCCACAATATTCATAGGAACCTGAAATTTTTCAAAAATTACCGCAGATTTGGGCCAAGACATCATGTGACGTCATCACAACACGCGTTCAACCCACGCCCTCTTCTATTCACATGCGTCGAACACGAGTACAGCCAAAAGGTCTCGTTTACCAACAAACGTCACTGCGAAAGAGCGCAGAACTATTCTGTGCGACTGCAATTTCACAAAAAAAAAACACCCTTGTGTAGGTGACTTGTGTGACTGAAACGACAATAAAGCCACTTGAATTGACGAAGAGCCAAAAAAAGAGTGGAATGCACTGGTGTCCATGTTTCCTACACCAGGGGGCGCTATACGGCATGAAGACTCGCACTACAAATACACATTTTCTAATCAGTGACATTTAATAGAAATTCAGAGCGGATTGTGCAGCTGTAGGGAAACCTGCAGGATTCAGAAAGTGAGGTTTATAAACAAACACAAAAGAAAGCACGTACACAAAAACTCCAGGAGCTTCAGCTGCAGTTATTTTCTTTAACCAGCTTTATTAAAAACCCTGATGAAAGGGAGACACGACTGTAAGGCTTAACTATACGCATGCTGCTGCAACCTTCAGGAGTGCTTTAATGAGCTTTTATTCTAAAACATGACCGTACATACATAAAGTACACAGACATCACCTGATAACTGCAAATGAAAGAGAGAGTGTGTGTGTAACACACGCTGCATTCGACAGAGGAATTCAGTCACAAATAAAATCTCCAATGTTCTTTTGAGAGCAGCACTCGAGGAATTCACATCAATACCGACAGCAGATACACGGAGGACATGATCGAAGGCGAGATAAAAAAATGTACAACAGAAACGAAATTATCCTCTCGAGCTCACAGGAAGTTTCCCATCAAACCTTCGACTTCAGTTTGAGGAAGTAAACAGGAAATAAAGTCATAGGAAGTCGATTCAGCATGGAATGTTAAGTGTGCAAAAGGAAAAGAAAGGTTTGACTTAATCTAAAAGTTCTAGAGGCCTTCAAACTGGACGTAGACATCGGACACTTTAACGACTGCGGTTAGGAACTCACTAGACGACGTGTTGTGTAAAACACCGAGCTGGTCTCTGTGATAAACGTTATTACGCTGCTGTTAACTCGAAAGCAGAAACATCAGGACCGTAAAAAGAACAGAACCCAGCTGCACTGAAACTCCGCCCCGAAACATCTGTTTACACTGAAATATCTGTGAGGAGGGATTCGGGTGAGAACGTGTCGGTTGGTGCTGTATAGTTATTATTCCTGTGAGAGGTTAGTGCTTGTGTCACTCTGATGTCACGGGGGCGGAGCTAGCGCAATTACAATCAGGTTTACCCGTCAGTTCCAAAAAAACAAAACTGCCTCGCAAACGTTTCATTTTTCGGCATCATATTAATAAGAACTCGAGTGTAGAAGTAGACGAGACGGAATAAACGCTGGACTCAAAGTCCCAGAATGCAATGCGGCTACACGGCTCGGCTAGTTAGTGACGTACGAGATGACAAGCGCGATGGTGATGTCGGTGTGAAAGTTGAAGCTTTGGAAGCTGGAGAGACTGAAGGACTAAAGATCCGCTGCATGGCTCTCTTTAGGGAGAATCCTATCGGCACGGCATTGTGGGTAATGTAGGAAACCAGTGGAAATAGAACATGTCCATGAAAGAAATTTTTAAAAAAAAGGCACAAAAATTCCTTAAAGTAAATTTCGGACGCTGTTGAAGATCACGTTTTAATGAAAAAATACGCAATATGCTAATTTTTTTTGGGCGGCGTTTTCCTCTAGGTTAAACTGATTGTAGTTCAGGGTGTAAACATCGTTAAATCTGCAGTCTTTTTCTTTTCTTTTTTCAAAGTATCATTCACAAAACCGCGATTCACAACATGTCATGGAGCCCGCAAATTAGCCCCGCCCCCAGAGTGATCGAAGGAAGAGACTTCTCCTGCAGTTTTAACACAGCGTTTTTGTTCGATGTTGTAACTTAAAGAAAGCATTTCCTCCTGTAGAAATCTTTACACTGGAATTAAACGGCAAAATTAATTATCGATGCAGAGTGGTTAATTGTTAACGAATAAACAAACACGACGCCTAAAGCATGCTAATCACCTTGATTGATTAGATTTAGATTAGATAAATGAACAGAAAGTCAATCCAAATGAATATTTCTAGTTATCCAATTAACCAATTGGTTTAATGAATTAACGAGACTAAAGATCCTGAGAACCGGACATTTGAACAGCTCATAAACTCGAGTGTCGCTGCAAATCTACAAAGTTCAACCGGTGCAAATTATAACACACATCTTCCTACTTTATTATGTAATCGGTGCACTGACCCAAGTGGGCGTGGCATGTTCCTTTACTAAGAACTGAAACAGACGGGTGAAGTGACGCCGGCCCGTTACATCTCCTTACTAACAAGTCGGATCATTGCAAGAAAACAAAAAGTGACAACAGAGTACAGAGAAAAAGAGAAAAAAATGGAAACACGAGGGTGGTAGCACTTGGATTGACTAGCCCCTCCCCCCGCTTTTAATCCCATCCATCACACACTGGTTCTTCAGAACAGAGTTCGTAGATTGATCACCCGTATACACACACACACACACACACACACACACATCTCTCTCTCTCGGTGTGTGAGGTGGAGGACAGCATTAGCGTTTGGACAGCTCGTTGGATAACCAGTCCAGTCCCTCATAGAGCCCGGTTCCTTGTGTAGCACACGTGGCCTGGACATACCACTGCAGAGACAAAACACACACACACACACACAGTGAGACACACAGCAACATCTCATGGTGTGTGTGTATGTGTATGTGTGTGTGAATGTGCGCGCACGCGAGTGTGTGCGTGTGAATGTGTGTGTGTACCGTTCGGCTGCGCAGACTCTGCAGGCCCAGTTTATCTGTGAGTTCGCTGACCGGCATGGCGTTGGGCAGATCCTGTTTGTTGGCGAACACCAGCAGCACGGCGTCCCTCAGCTCATCTTCCTGCAGCTGCGCACACACACACACACACACACACACACACACACACACACACACACACAGGAAATGATGTCACGGCAGATTAATCAGAACCACATCACTCACTCGTCACACATGAAGACCAAATCTCACCATTTTGGAGAGTTCATCAGCAGACTCGGCCACTCTCTCTCGGTCATTACTGTCCACCACGAAGATCAGACCCTGAGGAGAAACCACAGGACACAGCATGTGGGCGGGGCTATACGCAGCACAGATAACTGATTGGCTGAATCACAGTTGTCCAGGTAATGATGATACGGTGATGTTCAGTAGTGCAGTGACTCTTACACAATCTGAATTTTATAATAACAAAATCTTTCAGATTGTGCGATATAACAATATCATCATCATCGTCCTCCTCCTCCTATACATCACACCACTACAGCGGTTAATAACGTTTACTGTAGATTAGAGTACTGCGTATCAGACCTGCTCATCTTTACTCGTTGTGCAACACCAGAGTACGCCGCGATAGAGCAATCTGTTTTTCTCCACAACAAAAACAGAAGATGAGCCAATCAACACATGATTGAAATGATTGACAGGTTTTTTTTTTCTTAATCTCTCCGATACAAAAAGATATTTCCTGGAAGCCCCGCCCCTTTCCATCCAAGTCATGCGCTCACACTGTTCTCTAAACCCACAGTGAGATGCTCAGTGAGGAAGGGCGATGTGCTAAATGCTAACGTGGGTACCTGAGTGTTCTGGAAGTAGTGTCTCCACAGAGGACGGATTTTATCCTGACCACCAACATCCCACACGGTGAAGCAGATGTTCCTGTACTCCACAGTCTCCACATTAAACCCTGGAGAAAGAAAACAAGAAAACGAATGAAAGCGGAACAGCAGTGTGACACGGTAATAAACAACAACACACACATCCGTCGTTAATCACAAATAAAATACTGTTACTGTCCTGAAGCTGATTATTTTCCTCTAACAGCACGTCCTCGAGTGTTTTATTCCTCTTACACCACAGCAATTTAACAAGGATGGAATTTTTTATTTATTAAAGAGCATCATACTTTTTATCCCTTTATAGTCGCATTTAACGTTCATGAAACAACTTCTGGTTAACATTATAGCAGATATAAACACTCGTTCCCTCACCTGCCTCTCTTTATTCTCTCTCTCTTTCTCTCTCAAAGTTAATAAGACAAAAAAAAATTCAGGAGCTTGTCATGTTACCATAGAAACCGTAAAGAAGTGCAAACTCCTCTGTCCTGAAGATGTGGAAAACTTAAAACTTACAGCTTTACCTCTGACTGTTACACAGCGCTGACACTGGAGACTCCTTCCATAATTGTTACATAAATGTCTCCTTACTTTAAGAAAACTTCACCATATCAACGATTATTTAAATCTGTTTATTATCAGTGGAGAGTCCGCTGTACACGTCCCTGTGAACGAGCCGTTACTATAGAAACGATAACGTATTAGAGCGAGAGCATTAATATAAACCTGCGCTACGGTCAGTGCCGCTGTTATAGAAAACTCATCACCACCTTCTGACCCAATCACAGTCCAGAACTCATCACCACCTTCTGACCCACGTTAGTGTAGAACTGTAGACAGGATTTTGTGTAAACTCACCGATGGTTGGGATCGTAGTCACAATTTCTCCAAGTTTCAGCTTGTACAATATTGTGGTTTTACCTGCAGCGTCCAGACCCACTGTAACACACACACACACACACGATTAGAGCTTCATGTGCTGCCATTACCCCACATACACACTGTAATCGATCACTAATACCTGACTCTTAACCAGACAGATGTATGAATAAACTGTGAGGTCAGTAAAGAAACAGTGCTCGGTTTAAACACGTTACACTCCAGAGACATGACGTCACTCTGTACGCTGACGTGATCTTTCATAAACAGGAAGTCAGAGGGAGAAGAGCGACGAAGTTATAGCAAGTGTTTTTCAGGTGTAGATGATTTCTCACCGCCACCCACACACATACACACACACACACACACACACACACACACACACACACAGTGTCACTGTGCTGTAACGTATACATGACAAAGCCTTCTTCTTCTTTAAACAGGGCGACTTTAATCCGAGACGCCGTGTGTGTTTGGAGTTAAGGCCTATATTTGAGTTGCGGTCGAGCTCAAAACATCATCTGAAAAAGTCACATGACCGTGAACTCACTCAGACTCCGCCCACTTCTACATGAATAAACACAAAGCGTTTATTCTCGGTTCTCCGGGAACAGTGTGTGTGTAGACGCTCAGCCACAAACACCAACCATGTTTACTGCTAACGAGCTGCTACTATAGAGCAAGACACGCCCCCTGTGGGCAGGGCATATACACTGTAGAGAGAGCTTAATTGGAAGAAACAAGACTAGTACAGGATGAGTCATCAAAACATTTCATCGTATTTCCTCCGTACACACGCTGTCGTATCGGGGGCCAGGATCTGGATCCCTGGGAAACTTTAAGGAAAGTAAATTACTACAGTCGCTGTTTTTTTTTTTGTTGTTTTTTGCTTTGTTTTAATCAGCCACAAATCCATGGGGATTATTTTTTTTTTTACATCTGGACAAATATGTACCTTTAAAACGATTAGAGGTTTATTTCTGAAATTTACACCTACTGAAATACTCTCACACAACACACTATTATATTATCACTTCTAACACTTAGTAAAATAGCATTTAAATTCAGAACATCTATCTTTTATGTGGATTCATAAGATTTAGATTAGGAAATGAATAACAACTTATAAAAAGCAGCTAGCAAGTCAGTATGTTAGCTTTCATTCAGGATTTAAATTCGCTTAAAAAAAAAAAAAAAAAAAATATATATATATATATATATATATATATATATATATATATATATATATATATATATATATTAAAAGTCACCAAACGGAAATGATTGAAGATAGAAAAAAGCATATTTATTTAAACACACACACTCCTATTTTCAGCTTTTCCTCACAGAATTGCGAAAGCTAGGCTAGGCTAGTTTAGCTAACTGGTGTAGAGAGCTTGCTCGGGGATGCTACAGAGCATTAGCAGGTGCAGCTGTAATCTCACCCATCAGAATTCTCATCTGTTTCTTCCCGAACAGTCTCCCGAACAGTGAGGAGATGGTCAGCCCCATGCTGAGAGTCTAATAAACCCCCCACTACACACACTTAGCGTAGCGTATTTTAGCTTAGCTTATCCGCGAGCTAACAGCTAACCAAAACTTTCAGCGACGCTCGGGGAGTCAGCCTGCTGCCGGGGCTCGCGCCTGCGTACTGCCACGTCAGGGCCGCTGCGTGAAAGAGATGACGTAACTTCCGGTGAGGAGGTTCCGCCTCCACCTGTTCTTCTTTCTCTTCTTCATGTTTGGTGCGTGTACTGTAGATAAAAGTGGACACTTTTGTTTTATTTTATTTATTTTTTAAAATTCACTTGTAGTGTCACGATTTTTTTTCCAAAACAAAGACCAAATTTAAGATTTCTGAATGAAAATTCTGCGATTAGTTTTAGAAAATAAAAATATGTATATATAGTACATCAATACGGTTTTTACTAGGGAAGATTTTAGCTGCAAATCTGTGGTCTTGAACTTGAACAGAACAGTGTTGGGCGTTACTGTTCCTCTCACTGATGCTGAGATTTCTTTTTTTTACTTTTTATTCTCAAAACTAAAGACACTAATTATACAGTTTTCTTAAAGAGTTTCTACACCTGCTTTTTTTAAGTAAACAAATAGTTAAAACTGAAATGTTTTTTGTTGTTGTTTTTGTCTAATGGAAGAACCATGGAACATTCTTTTAAAGTTCAAATACAATCAAATTTATTGGGTCATGCTGCAGAATTTTTTTTAATATAAAAATGATTTCTTACAGTTGAAAACATAAGATGTGTATATATATAATGTATAATCAAAAATTTTGCCAATGAGAAATTGTGATTTGTTTTGTTCCTCGTGGTGAATGTATTTTATGTCTAGTTGTGTCACTTCCTCAGTTGTGTAACTTCAGGCATTTTAGAAAAGAGGAAGAGATTCTTTTGTGGGTTTGGAGGTGTATACTCACTGGTCAGGTAAAATGAAGTGTTCAGGGATTAAAGCAGGTCATATTTGTAATGATATCAAAACCAACATGAGCATAAATGTATTCATCTACAGAATCAGTCATAACTTACACTTAAACTGTTTGATAACAGAAAGATTTGTGTTTCTGTGCAGTCCACCTTGGATTTAAGTTCCAGCGTAAATAAAACCTACTTCATGAACTGCTTTGTTGTTTATTTCTAATTTCTAATCGTCCTCCAAACCCTGAGAGGTGAAACTTCTGCGCTAAGGCAACAACAGGAAACACATTATGTAATCTAAACCTGTCGAATCGAAATAAAAAGAGAAGTGTGTGAGTGGGGAAACCTGACTTCAGCTCAGATCTTCATGTGAGACAGCTTCAGGAAAAAATTTATTTAAGAAAAGAAGCAGTGAAAGTTTCTACAGCAGACATGAAACACATCTTCAGCTAACATTCAAACTAAAACAAGAAGGAAAATCATCGTCAAATCACACATGCTGTCATTTCTGACGCACATCACGGCAGGACGAGGCCGCTCTGCTGTTCTGCACACCGTGCCGGATTTACAGCTTCACACCTGGACAGGTGGAGGTGATGATCTAGAACATGAGCACGCTGTAAAATACACGTGTCTAAAAGCTGCTCAGAGATCCAGCTGTTTATTCTGCAATCTGAGCTCGAGCTTGGAGAAGAGAGATGGATTCTCACAGACAGGAAGTGAATACATGCAGACAGGAAATTCGCTTGACATTTAAACCACATTATAGTCTATTATTTTTGACTGCTGCTGCTACAGAAAAACAACAGCTCGGAGGTTCAGGTTCAGGTTCGCACTGGATTAAAATATGACCATCCCCCAAGAGGAAGAAGGTTCATTTTCAATATTTTCACTTTCTTTGTAGATTAAATAAAATAGACGAGCGGCAGATCGGACACATTTTTTGTGGGACTATTTAATCTTTTTTCTGGTCAATTTTTTTCTCTTTGGCCAAAAATCTTAATTTAATCTGTAGTAAATCCTGTATAATTTACTTAATTTACTAGATGTTACCTTTAATCTGTGTGTAAAGTCAGGTTTTATTTCACTTTTCTCCCCACGACAGAAAGCGAGGACGCCGCACCGGCGCATCTTTCCATCGAGAAATATCTAGTCAAGAGCTTACTAATGTGAGATGGAGGAAGAGTTCCAGGGGGGTCAGGTAATATCAGAGAGCTCAAAACACCTACGCAACTGTCAATCATTCCAGATTCATATGTCAACTGACTCATCTGTGGTTTTTATTCGAGGAAGAAGACTTGGAGAATGTTTGAGTGATAACTCGATGTTAAAATGTAAAGATGGAGAAGATGGAGAAGGTGGAGAGCTCTGATGAATCGCTCACAGTTTTGAGGGAACATGCAGTTTAAAGCGTCATCACATATAAAACACCGTGATTCAGATGAAGCAAAAAAAGTAGAGAAATGAAGTGTAGAAAAGTAAAGAAAGACATGGCTCTCCATTACTGCTGACACACACACACGCACACACACACACGCACGCACGCACGCACACACTCTTTATAACAGAGTCTATAGATGAATGTTCTGAAAACTCCATCTCTCTCTCTCGGTGTGTGAGGTGGAGGACAGCATTAGCGTTTGGACAGCTCGTTGGATAACCAGTCCAGTCCCTCATAGAGCCCGGTTCCTTGTGTAGCACACGTGGCCTGGACATACCACTGCAGAGACAAAACACACACACACACACACACACACACACACACACACACACACACACACACAGTGAGACACACAGCAACATCTCATGGTGTGTGTGTATGTGTGTGTGAATGTGTGCACGCGTGAGTGTGTGCGTGTGAATGTGTGTGTGTACCGTTCGGCTGCGCAGACTCTGCAGGCCCAGTTTATCTGTGAGTTCGCTGACTGGCATGGCGTTGGGCAGATCCTGTTTGTTGGCGAACACCAGCAGCACGGCGTCCCTCAGCTCATCTTCCTGCAGCTGCACACACACACACACACACACACACACACACACACACACACACACACACACACAGGAAATGATGTCACGGCAGATTAATCAGAACCACATCACTCACTCGTCACACATGAAGACCAAATCTCACCATTTTGGAGAGTTCATCAGCAGACTCGGCCACTCTCTCTCGGTCATTACTGTCCACCACGAAGATCAGACCCTGAGGAGAAACCACAGCTTCATCATCATCATCATCATCATCACAGAGCTCATGAGTACACACACACGGTTTCTCAGGGGTTCTTAAGACAGTAAACTGTTCTTGCTTCTTAAAATGACTTCCTTTGGAAGATTTTGTGAAAGAAAAAAAAAAAAATCTACAGTTCCACCAGAACGTGAAACCAAAAATAAAAAGCGACTTATTTGTCATTTATGTAAAATAATTTAGAAACAGATCAAAGACAATGAAATATAAAAAGTAACATCAATTAAAAGTATATAAAATTAAGAATGTATATATAACAATATCCATTAAAGCTATATATAAAAATTGTGCACATTAAAAACACATATTTCAGAGTTATATATTTTTAATTTATTTGTTACTAGTGAAGTTTTAATAAAACATGATTTTTTAGCATTTTACTGTTTAGTGTCCGGTGATCTAGTTCTGTATAATTCCATAAAATCAAAACAGAAACGTTAAAAAATCATCCATAATAAAATTATAGAAATATATTACTATAGTCTACTATAAATTTATATAAAGGTAGCAGTGACATTAAAATAATTTAGCGCCCCAGACGAACACTGGAGAAATGTACATGTGAATAAAAATGATTTTAATTTGATCTAAAACACATTTCCTCTGATATTTTAGTTCTTTTTGAAAATATTGGGTACCTGAGTGTTCTGGAAGTAGTGTCTCCACAGAGGACGGATTTTATCCTGACCACCAACATCCCACACGGTGAAGCAGATGTTCCTGTACTCCACAGTCTCCACATTAAACCCTGGAGAAAGAAAACAACATCAACGCTGCATGGACATTTACTAACCCGGCCTCAGACCCGCACTCCTCACCGTCTGTTACCGAGGGATGAGAGTTAACATATATATCACATTTAATAATAATAATAATAATAATAATCTAAGAGATTAACGCCTGTTTAACGTCCACCTGAGAGATTTTTATTCTCTTTTATTTTTATTTATGCGGTGTAAATAATCATAAGCCGAGACAGAAATAAAGATTATAACACAGGGATTTCTCACCGATGGTAGGGATGGTTGTGACGATTTCTCCGAGCTTCAGTTTGTACAGTATTGTTGTTTTTCCCGCTGCGTCCAAACCCACTAAAACAGAACAAAAGGTTTTTAGTGACTTTGATTCAACACACAGCCTCGGATTATTCACATTCTGCTGTGCGTGTTAGTGGCCACAAAATAAGGAACAGAACAATTCATATATAAATATATACGGTAAACAAAACAAAAACAAACAAACAAATAAATAAATAAGAATGACATGAACAGATTAGGATTATTGCAGAAGAACAAAGAAACACGAGAGACTGTGATTTATATATGTATATATATATTTATTTTATGGTGAATCTGGTACAAAATAAAACAAACAAATCCACAGAGGATGCAGTAAATCAGTTTGTTAAAAATATTCATGGATTTTTTTTATTTACAGGAAAATAAACAGCTCAGAATGGGATGCTAACATTACAGCTAACTACCTTCCACAACTGCTCAGTTATAACGCGTTATAAAGCGTATTAACGATTAATGTCAGATTTTATACTAGTCAATTCTCTCCCTCTCACGCGCACACACACATATACACACATACATTTTTTATATAATATATATATATATTTTTTTTTCCACACACACACACACACACACACACACACACACATATATCTGTCTCTCTCTCTCTCTCTCTCTCTCTCACACTCACACACTCACACACACACACACACATATATCTGTCTCTCTCTCTCTCTCTCTCACACTCACACACACACACACACACACACACATATATCTGTCTCTCTCTCTCTCTCTCTCTCTCTCTCTCACACACACACACACACACACACACACACACATACATACATACATACATACATACATATCTCACACACACTGAGAGTTTCAGTAAAACTGTCCAATTAACACTAATTAACTGAACAGAATGAACTGGTCTCGCGCTACATTACACACACTTCTCACACACTCACCCATTAATATTCTCATCTGCTTCTTCCCAAAAAGTCTCCCGAAGATCGAGGAAATTGTTAAACCCATTATAATTCGGTAATTTCTACACTTTAAGCTTTAATTCTTTTAGAAACGTCGCGTCTCTTCCTCAGTTTCCTCTCTCTCTGTTGGAGCCGGTTAGAGTTTGCGCATGCGCGCTGCCACGTTGCTGCCAGAGGCCACCGTGGAAGGCATTGCGTCACTTCCTGTTCGAATTACGACATTTTGGAGAAGCCGTTTAAATCACGTGATCAAAGTCTTTATTCTTTACTCGGTTGTTGGAATAAAGTGCTGCACAATGTAAAATGGTGTTCGCAGTAAAACATAAAATACATTTTTTTAAAAAAAAGAAAAAGTGAAAGATTATTTAATTTGTGTCTTCAAGACACTCGATGGAATCCTTCAGTTACCTGTTTTTAAGGGTTTATATTTAGACACTACCTAAAACACTCACCGTCCACTTTATTAGGAACACCTATACAGCTGCAACGTTGATACAGTTATGCAATCAGCCAGTCACGTGACAGCGGCACGCAAAAAAAAAATCATATACTGTGAGGTGGCAGGTGAGTAACAGGTGTGCAAACATAGAGAGGTACAGAGCAGCACAAACAATTTGCACAGACACAAATCATTGAGAAGAGCGACCGCTGTTGAGGAAAAAAAACCTGTTCAGGTCTCGTTCGGTACTGGGTCTTATAGAGTACTGCTGGGTCTTACAGAGTACTGCTGGGTCTTATAGAGTACTGCTGGGTCTTACAGAGTACTGCTGGGTCTTATAGAGTACTGCTGGGTCTTACAGAGTACTGCTGGGTCTTATAGAGTACTGCTGGTTCTTACAGAGTACTGCTGGGTCTTATAGAGTACTGCTGGGTCTTACAGAGTACTGCTGGGTCTTATAGAGTACTGCTGGGTCTTACAGAGTACTGCTGGGTCTTATAGAGTACTGCTGGTTCTTACAGAGTACTGCTGGGTCTTATAGAGTACTGCTGGGTCTTACAGAGTACTGCTGGGTCTTATAGAGTACTGCTGGTTCTTACAGAGTACTGCTGGGTCTTATAGAGTACTGCTGGGTCTTACAGAGTACTGCTGGGTCTTACAGATTACTGCTGGTTCTTACAGAGTACTGCTTACCTGAGGAGAGTTTCTGAAACAGATGGTTCTCCAGGGTGTGTTTGTTCCATGGAAGTTTTCTAAGTTTGCTTCTTGGCCCTGTTGTTATGATTAAGACATGTTCATCTTCAGTTAATCTTCACATTTAACATCAGAATGAGGAGAAATCTCAGTGACCTCAGGGACTTTGACCGTGACACAGGTTCAACCTGAACAGCTGAAGAGTGTAAGAGGAAGTTTTTCTAATCTTCTGTCCAGTTTGGTTCCTCTGTAATCTCAGATGTTCCACCTGTTGCGTGTTCTGATGTGTGTTTCTGCTCACCATGGTTCTACAGAGTGGTTACTTGGGCAGACTGTAGACTTCATGCCAGCTTCCTGTCTCCTCTGACGCTCTGTCATCAACAGTGCGTTTCCATTCACTGGATGTTTTTTGTTTTCTACGCCATTCTGTATAAACTCTAGAGACTGTTGTGTGTAAAAATCACAGGAGATCAGCAGTTCCTGAAAAACTCAAACTAACAACCATGTCACGATCAAAGTCACTGAGATTTTTGTCTCTGTTCTGATGTTTGATGAACGTTAACTGAAGTTCTGTATGATTTTATGCGTTACGCACCTGACACATGATTGCGTGAATGATCAGGTGTACCGGAGTTCCTGTTAGAGGACGGTGAGTGTATATCCTACATGTATACAAGTAAAAGTATTTATTTTATATACAGTACATTTCTTTTTTGTAGTGTTTTTTCCTTTTGAGTTACTGCTTTTAATCTTCAATATTATACGTTCATTTGCGTGTGTATCTGACAAAGAAAACTAAAATGATGATCTGTTTATTCATGGGTGTGTGCTGTAACAGAAACTGTATGCTGATTGTATAATGTGTATAGGAGGTTATGGTGTATTTTGTGACCTACAGGCTTTAATGTTCTGCTCAGGTGTAGTGGATAACTAAGTGCATTATATATCATTGTTTAAAAAAAAAAATCTCAAACTTCCTCAACACATAATCATAACTCATACCTGAACAACATGCCCAACACCACACAGACACTCAGGAGCAGGAAAAAGATGATTGTTTTAAAATCCATTAAAGTTTATTACTTTTCAGCCTGTTCTCCAGTATGTCCTTGTCCTCCTCCTTCAGCAATGCTGTTAGACGTTTTTACCCTGAGACCTCCAGCTTCCTCAGCTCTCACACAATCAGAGAGTTTTCACTTTGAGTGTTTTTAGTCCTCGTCTTTGGCACTCTATCACTTTTAACATTCTCTCTCATTCCTCTGAGACATACTGTATCTTTAATAAACTGAATAATGTCAGTTGGGATAAAACTCGATGCAGGTTATTTTTATTGCATTATTGGAAGGAGTTACAGGAAGGAGTAGAGGTACAGTGGATAGCATCGTCTCCTCACAGCTCCAGCGTCTCAGGTTCGATCCTGAACTCGGGTTACAAGTTCCACATGTTGTCCCACTGTCCATGAGGGTTTCCTCCGGGTTCTCCGGTTTCCTCCCACCTCACAAAAACATGCAGGTAGGTGGGTTTGCTGTGCTAAATTCCCCTTAAATGTGAATGAGTGTGTGAAAGTGTGTGTGCATGGCCTGGCGTCCCATCCCGCCTTGCGCCCAGTATTCCCAGTATAGACTCCGGATCCACCGTCACCCTGACCAAGATAAAGCACTTACTGAAAATGAATGTCTGTTCATTTTAAATATTTATCTTAAGAACTATAAAATATTAACACCATTTAAGAAACGTCACTATAACGTTAACATACTTTGGCCAAAATGAGTGTAAATGAATATGACGTGCTCTATTTCTGGTTGCTCAGGTGCTCCTTCTGTCCACTAGAGGGCGTCACACACTCAGCACAGTGATGGGTTAAACACCTCATGAGCATGTTCTTGGGTTAAACCGGTGTGTTCCACTGAATACTTTACATAACCGAGTAGTCTGGTGTTTATAAACATCACCCTGAGATTATATAACACTTGATTTTACACAGAGATGAATTCATGTAGAATAAACACAAAGTGATTTATGACTAATGTGATTTTTCTGAATCTATTGTTTATTTCAGTTTTCCCCACAGTAATAATCTTATTTCCTATAAAGATGTCATATACAGTGTCCTCCATTAATATTGGCACCCTTAGTAAATATGAGCAAAGAAGGCTGTGAACAATTGTCTTTATTGTTTAACCTTTTGTTCTTTAAAAAAAAACACACACACACACACACAAATACTCTGCTCTCATGGATATCAAACAATTGCAAACACAACACAGGTTTATCTAAAAAAAAAAAATCTTTGTTAAATATAGGTGTACAAAAATTATTAGTACCCCTATGAATTCATATGTTTGAAGTATATTCCCATTTATACTTTATTTATTTAATTTTTTTAGTACACCTGGGTGACTAGGAACAGGAAATTGTTCAATCATGACTTCCTGTTTCACAGGTGTATAAATATGAGGTAACACACAGGCCAAATTCCCTTAGTCATTCATAACAATGGGTAAGAGTGAGGAGTATAGCTGTGATGTGCGGCAAAAGGTTGTTGAGCTTCACACAATGGGGCGTGTCTATAAGAAAATAGCACGAGCATTGAAAACGCCCATTTCCACCATCAGGGCAATAATTAAGAAGTTCCAGTCAACTGGAAATGTTATGAATCGAGACGTGTGTCTATATCGTCTCAACACACTGAAGAGGACGGTTCGAGTGGATAAAAAATCTCCAAGGATCACAGCTGGAGAACTGCAGATGTTAGTTGTGTCTTGGGGTCAGAAAGTCTCCAAAACTACAATCTGAAGTCACCTACATCAGCACAAGCTGTTTGGAAGGGTTTGAAGAAAAAAGCCTCTACTCTCATCCAAAAACAAACTCGAGCGTCTTCAGTGTGCAGACACTACTGGAACTTCAAATGGGATCGGGTTCTATGGTCAGATGAAACCAGAATAGAGCTTTTTGGTAATAAACACCAGAGGTGGTTTTGGAGCACACAGAGAGGTAGCCATATGGAAAAGTACCTCATGCCCACGGTTAAATATGGAGGTGGATCTTTAATGTTTTGGGGCTGTTTTTCTGCCAGAGGACCTGGACATTTTGTTAGGATACATGGCATCATGGACTCCATCAAATATCAACAGATATTAAATGAAACCCTGACTGCCTCTGCCAGAAAGATTCAAATGGGCCATGGTTGGATCTTCCAGCAGGACAATGATCCAAAACATCATCAACATCAACACAAAAATGGTTTACTGACCACAAAATCAAGGTCCTGCCCTGACCATCCCAGTCCCCTGACCTGAACCCCATAGAAAACCTGTGGGGTGAACTGAAGAGGAGAGTCCACCAGCGTGGACCTGGAAATGTGAAGGATCTGGAGAGATTCTGTATGGAGGAACGCTCTCAGATCCCTCACCATGTATTCTCCAACCTCATCAGGCGTTATAGGAGAAGACTCAGAGCTGTTATCTTGGCAAAGGGAACTAGCACAAAGTATTGACTAAAAGGGTGCCAATAATCGTTGCACACCTATGTAAGTTGAATATAATATATTTTAAAACTTCCTAAAATCTACGTCAGCATAGCTACTAAATAGAGATGTTGTTGCTTAGCCTGTGATTTCTCATGATTTTTCATTTTTCATATTAAATACACAAATACTACAATCCTAAGCTGTGGTTAGAATTTTAAAAACATAAAGCATGAGTAAATTTATTTCACAATCATACAGCTGGCGTTAACTCTCTTACATTTCATTTCAACTTTTACTAATCACACATCAGTGATTTGAAAGAACTTCAGCTCACCGATGTGTCCTGTGCACAAAAACTCTCTTTTTCATCCAAAATGTAGATAGATAGATGGGTAGATAGATAGATAGATAGATAGATGGATGGGAATATTGTCATTGAATGTTTTAAGGCACTAAACTCTTTCAACACAGTTAATTAAAAAGTCATGACTAAATGAAGGATGTAACTCTGCACACTTCTGACCGCAGAGTATTTCCACCACTTGGTGTTTAAACAGTACAGCCGTGCACACTGTCACTCCACCCAATCAGCGCCGCGCTCCTGCGTACCTGCCGCGTAGGTAAGAAACGCCACGCCCCAAAACCCGCAGTGTATTAAACAGCACGTGAAGAGGCAGCAGCAGAGCGCGTGGCAGTGCATTGTTATTGTTATTATTATTATTATTATTATTATTATTATTATTATTACACTCTGCGGTCAGGGAAGAACAATCAGTGGATTTGGGAGATGAAGATTTATGGAGTATTTCTTCAGTTTTAACTCTCTGGACATTTTCTTGGTTAATTCGGCGACATGAACTCCAGTGGATTATCAGACCAAGAGGTGACGTTTTCATTTAGTCTCGTTTTATAATAAACAGTAAAATCTTACATTAGATAAAAGCAGACAGGGTTATGATAAAAAAAAAAATTCCTCAAGGTATTTTTCATAAAGCAGTACACTGATGATCCGCCCTGGGGGTTAGGCGTGTTCTGAAGTGAGCAGTGTGTATTTATTTATTTATTTAGTTGTATATCATGGTGGTGTTGTTATTGTTACTCAGCTACAGCAGTGATTAATGATCAGCTCCAGGTTTTATTTCTGGCAGTGAAGGTGAGCGGAACAGGGGAGCTGATTAATCATGAACTCTGCGATAACACATCCCTGATCTCAGTCCTGCGCTGTTGTCTCGTCTCAGCCTTGTGCAGGTTTTAGTGTTTGTGTTCTTTAAGTCCTCTGAAGTTAATCTCATGTGGGTTGTGTGTTTACTGCAGATCACAGCTCTCTCTTCCGTGTATGTCTCCTGTCTCAGTTTAAGGTCAGTTTCACTTTGAGTTCGAGTCTCACTGTACACACGATTAACATTTAACCCACACCTCTGTCCCATGCCATTACACAGCTTCATATCACAGCACTTCAATCACTTTATCAAACAGAAACACTGTGTGTGTGTGTGTGTGTGTGTGTGAAAGTCAGTGAGATAAAAATGATTTGCAGGGTCACATGCTGTATATTTGACACCAAAATAAAACAATATAATTCTACTGGTTCCTATAAAAGAAAACATATATAAGAAGGAGCTGCGTGTAACATGAACAGCAGAACAAACTCAGCTCGTAAAAATAAGTTGACTTTATTCTTAAATAGCCTACACACTGAAAAGGAAACTAAACCGAAGTCAAGTATAAAATCTCGCAGGTATGAGCGATGACCACACGTCACTCACCTTAAAGTATGCAGCATTCATTTCACACACACACATTTATAGATGAGATGAACGATCACTTTGTTTTAGATCATATTTCCCCATAATATTTTATACATTTTATTCACACTGTCGTGTGTGTTATTGTGTGTTATGATATCATGTTTAAAAATGTGAGTTTAGAAGTGTGTGTGTCGCTTTATAACAGTAACGTGATAAGAGTTCATAAGAGTTAATAAGACAGAGAGATGAGCCTCATGAAGCTGTGAATGAAAATGAGTTTGTAAATAAACCCACTCCTCATTTCAGCACCGCTTCCCCTGGACAGCGGTCCATCTCTCCATCTCCACATCGCCATCACCTCACACACATCCTGTCACTGCAGTGTTGCAGTGTTTGATCATAACCTCAACACCGCAGAGTGTTCTATCAGTGTGCAGTAAAATATTATTTTATTTACAGTTTAATAGGGAGCTGCTCTGTTTTCATCACCTCAATTATGAAGAGAGAAAAGCTCAAAGAACAGGTAATACTGAATAACCACATCATTATTGTGTGTGTGTGTGTGTGTGTGTGTGTGTGTGTCTCACCTGTAGCTCACCTTGGATTGCTTAAGAGCGTTCTGTGTTTGTCAGGTTTTACTTTTATTGATTTAAGATAACACAGATGCACAGACGCGTGACTCTTCCTCCATCACCTGAAGATAAAAGCACAGCACGGGTTCAGAACCTGACAGAATGTTCTGAAAGCTCGGAGTATTCCTTACATGTATATTTGAACACAAGATTCGGACTCTATAACCACAAACACTGCCAGTAAATTCCCCTCAAATGTGTTTGTGTTTACAGCGCGTGCAGTACACAACAGATACGCTCAGATTTCTATTTATAGATAATAATAATATAATACAGTATATTATATTATTATTCATTTTATCGTTGGGACACAAATTCAACATGAAATTGAACAGTAAAATAATAATTATAAATATACTGTATTTGTTTCTAAACTCATATTTAATCATGTAGGATCATAATTCTATTTCATAAATATTCCTTATTACAAAGAATTTTATATTAAATATTATTAAACATATAAAACATTTAGTAATTTATTATTTGAAAATAATTACAGTGTTTTATATATCATTTATTATAAAAATATTTATAGTTCTTTATTTATAATAAATAATGTATAAAAGACTGTAATTATTTTAGAATAATAACTAAATAAATGATATATTTATATATAGTATATGTTAATGTATGTGTGTGTGATTGTGTGTGTTTATGTCTGTGAGATAATATATGATTGTGTGTGTGTGTGTGAGAGAGATTATGTATGTTTGTGTGTGTGTGTCTGATTGTGTGTGTGTGCGATTATATGTGTGTGATTATGTGTGTGTGTGTGTGTGATTGTGTGTGTGTGTGTGTGTGATTATGTGTGTGTGTGTGTGATTATGTGTGTGTGTGTCTGATTATGTGTGTGTGATTATGTGTGTGTGTGATTATGTGTGTGTGTGTGTGATTATGTGTGTGTGTGTGTGATTATGTGTGTGTGTGTGTGTCTGATTATGTGTGTGTGTGTGATTATGTGTGTGTGTGTGTGTCTGATTATGTGTGTGTGATTATGTGTGTGTGTGTGTGTGATTATGTGTGTGTGTGATTATGTGTGTGTGTGTGTGTGTGTGTGATTATGTGTGTGTGTGTGTGTCTGATTATGTGTGTGTGATTATGTGTGTGTGTGTGTGTGATTATGTGTGTGTGTGATTATGTGTGTGTGTGTGTGTGTGTGTGTGTGTGATTATGTGTGTGTGTGTGTGTGATTATGTGTGTGTGATTATGTGTGTGTGTGTGTGTGATTATGTGTGTGTGTGTGTCTGATTATGTGTGTGTGTGTGATTATGTGTGTGTGTGTCTGATTATGTGTGTGTGATTATGTGTGTGTGTGTGTGTGTGATTATGTGTGTGTGTGATTATGTGTGTGTGTGTGTGTGTGTGTGTGTGTGTGATTATGTGTGTGTGTGTGTGTGTCTGATTATGTGTGTGTGTGTGTGATTATGTGTGTGTGTGTCTGATTATGTGTGTTTGTGTGTGTGTGTGTGTGTGTGTGATTATGTGTGTGTGTGTTTGATTATGTGTGTGTGTGTGTGATTATGTGTGTGTGTGTGTGTGATTATGTGTGTGTGTGTGTCTGATTATGTGTGTGTGTGTGTGTGTGTGATTATGTGTGTGTGTGTCTGATTATGTGTGATTGTGTGTGTGTGTGTGTGATTATGTGTGTGTGTGTGTGTTTGATTGTGTGTGTGTGTGTGTGTGATTATGTGTGTGTGTGTGTCTGATTATGTGTGTTTGTGTGTGTGTGTGTGTGTGTGATTATGTGTGTGTGTGTCTGATTATGTGTGATTGTGTGTGTGTGTGTGTGTGATTATGTGTGTGTGTGTGTGTTTGATTGTGTGTGTGTGTGTGTGTGTGATTATGTGTGTGTGTGTGTCTGATTATGTGTGTTTGTGTGTGTGTGTGTGTGTGTGTGTGTGTGATTATGTGTGTGTGTGTTTGATTATGTGTGTGTGTGTGTGTTGCAGGCGAAGCCTCTGATCCAGCTGGCTCTAGCGGACCTCCTGGCCTCTCTCTGCCTCAGCATCACAGCTGTGATGAACCTGCTGTGGTCTGGAGCGGTGAGGAACAGTGAGGTGGTGTGCAGCGCAGGATTAGCTCTGTCTCTGGTGAGGAATCACATCATGTGAGAATGAAAAACTGCAATGAGGCTCATAAAGCAGTCATAAACACACACACACACACACACACACACACACACACACACACACCTCTAACATGTTTAGTCATGATGAGGTTTCTGTTTAATGCTGAAATGTAGATATGAAGAGAATAATGCAGCATGGCACTGTTATACATCTCACCTATACACACATCAGCCTTGTGTCACAATAAACACATGAATAAATAGCAAAAAAGAATATAATATAATATTACTGTATAAGGCTGTAACATGAGTTTATATTAATGCGCTGGTTCTAATACGTTATCGTTTCTATAGTAACAGTAACTCATTCGCAGGGGTGTGTACAGTGCACGCTCCACTGGTAATAAAAAAATCTTAAAAATCTTTCATATGCTGAAGTTTTCTGTGAGGAGGAATGTGTTTATATAACGTGGTGCTGTGTGTTACTGTGTGTTGTGTGTTACTGTGTGTTGTGTGTTACTGTGTGTTACTGTGTGTTACTGTGTGTTGCTGTGTGTTGTGTGTTACTGTGTGTTGTGTGTTACTGTGTGTTACTGTGTGTTGTGTGTTACTGTGTGTTACTGTGTGTTGCTGTGTGTTGTGTGTTACTGTGTGTTGTGTGTTACTGTGTGTTACTGTGTGTTGCTGTGTGTTGTGTGTTACTGTGTGTTGTGTGTTACTGTGTGTTACTGTGTGTTGTGTGTTACTGTGTGTTGCTGTGTGTTGTGTGTTACTGTGTGTTGTGTGTTACTGTGTGTTACTGTGTGTTACTGTATGTTGCTGTGTGTTGTGTGTTACTGTGTGTTGTGTGTTACTGTGTGTTACTGTGTGTTGTGTGTTGTGTGTTACTGTGTGTTGTGTGTTACTGTGTGTTACTGTGTGTTACTGTGTGTTGCTGTGTGTTGTGTGTTACTGTGTGTTGTGTGTTACTGTGTGTTACTGTGTGTTACTGTGTGTTGTGTGTTACTGTGTGTTACTGTGTGTTGTGTGTTACTGTGTGTTACTGTGTGTTACTGTGTGTTGTGTGTTACTGTGTGTTACTGTGTGTTACTGTGTGTTGTGTGTTACTGTGTGTTACTGTGTGTTGTGTGTTACTGTGTGTTACTGTGTGTTGTGTGTTACTGTGTGTTACTGTGTGTTACTGTGTGTTGTGTGTTACTGTGTGTTACTGTGTGTTGTGTGTTGTGTGTTACTGTGTGTTACTGTGTGTTGTGTGTTACTGTGTGTTACTGTGTGTTGTGTGTTACTGTGTGTTGTGTGTTACTGTGTGTTACTGTGTGTTACTGTGTGTTACTGTGTGTTGTGTGTTGTGTGTTACTGTGTGTTGTGTGTTACTGTGTGTTGTGTGTTACTGTGTGTTACTGTGTGTTACTGTGTGTTGTGTGTTACTGTGTGTTGTGTGTTGTGTGTTACTGTGTGTTGTGTGTTACTGTGTGTTGTGTGTTACTGTGTGTTACCGCTTCATCAACTCATCTCTGTGTCTCTGTCTTCATCTCTTAGACGTTTTATTACGTCTCGTTCCTCCTCGTCATCGTGTATGCCTGTGAGTCAGCACACAGCCTTCAGGGATGGAGGGAGGAAGATGAGGGAGATTTCACACATCAGGTGATCACTGACATAAACACACACACACACACACACACACACCCACACACACACACACACCCATTAGATTAATTAAAGGAAAATGTACTAAAATGAATTTTTATACACAGTATTTATGGAACAACTTTCAGAACAGTAATTTATAATAATCACGTTTACTGTAAATTCACTTCCAGTTAAAATGTGTTTAAACTTTTTGTGTTTAATGAGTGTTTATCGAAACTCGAGGTTTTGTATTTGTGATGTGATTAAAATCGCTCTGCACACGTCGGGGATTTCCGGAGGGTTGTGAATAAAACAAGGGTCATGTGAGAGGAAGGGAAGTCTCCTTTCTGTTTAAAAATTACCAAAAATGCACAACCTTAACGCTTTTATTTCTCCTCGTTAGTCTCATGTCATAATGCTCTCTGTCACTAACGATTAACGTGATTTTCAATTATATTATTTATAAAAGAAAAATGATATTAAAGAAAAGTAAATGCTTCAGTTCAGTTGATCTGAATTGCATGAAATCAAAGTGGCATCTGGAACCTCAGACATTCTCTCTAGCTAAGAACGCTGATAAGGTCGCGAGTGAGCGTATTTATACTGTATAAATATGTAAATGAGGTTTATAATGATATGTGTAATGTATGTAGATGAGAGTTGTGATTATAGTTTGAATAAACGTTGTTCTAGTGTCCGATCTCTCAGGACAGCAGGAGGAGGAGGAGGATCAATCTGCTGTACGTCCTTGTGTGGTGAGGAACTGAACTCAGATCAGACACCATTAACTAATCTCAACTAACAACATGATAATATATATATACTGTACACACACACACACACACACACACACACATTCATTCACTTATTCCCTCCCTCCTCAGGCTGCTACCTGTGATTGGATTTGTGGTCTACATCAAGACAGTTTCTTTTTCTTTGACGTCTCTTATTCCATCACAACACGCCTCTAATTATAAACAAAGTGTTCATAACGCTCGCTTCTGCAACAGGTACACATTAACACACACACACACACACACACACACACACACACACACACACACACACACACTTACATATTTACAGCTCGAACAGAAAGTCATAGCATGGGAAAATCTTCAGGACCGAGGAGTTTACAATTTGTAGTGTCTTCTCTGTAAAATGACGAGATGCAAGTTTCAGAGGGAGAGAATAGAGAGAGAGAGAATAGAGAGGGAGAGAATAGAGAGAGAGAATAGAGAGGGAGAGAATAGAGAGAGAGAGAATAGAGAGGGAGAGAATAGAGAGAGAGAATAGAGAGGGAGAGAATAGAGAGAGAGAGAATAGAGAGGGAGAGAATAGAGAGGGAGAGAATAGAGAGAGAGAATAGAGAGGGAGAGAATAGAGAGGGAGAGAATAGAGAGAGAGAGAATAGAGAGAGAGAGAATAGAGAGAGAGAATAGAGAGGGAGAGAATAGAGAGGGAGAGAATAGAGAGAGGGAGAATAGAGAGGGAGAGAATAGAGAGGGAGAATAGAGAGGGAGAGAATAGAGAGAGAGAATAGAGAGAGAGAATAGAGAGGGAGAGAATAGAGAGAGAGAGAATAGAGAGGGAGAGAATAGAGAGGGAGAGAATAGAGAGAGAGAATAGAGAGGGAGAGAATAGAGAGAGAGAATAGAGAGAGAGAATAGAGAGGGAGAGAATAGAGAGAGAGAATAGAGAGGGAGAGAATAGAGAGAGAGAATAGAGAGAGAGAATAGAGAGGGAGAGAATAGAGAGAGAGAATAGAGAGGGAGAGAATAGAGAGGGAGAGAATAGAGAGAGAGAGAATAGAGAGGGAGAGAATAGAGAGGGAGAGAATAGAGAGAGAGAATAGAGAGGGAGAGAATAGAGAGAGAGAATAGAGAGAGAGAATAGAGAGGGAGAGAATAGAGAGAGAGAGAATAGAGAGGGAGAGAATAGAGAGAGAGAATAGAGAGGGAGAGAATAGAGAGAGGGAGAATAGAGAGGGAGAGAATAGAGAGGGAGAGAATAGAGAGAGAGAATAGAGAGGGAGAGAATAGAGAGAGAGAATAGAGAGGGAGAGAATAGAGAGAG
>NC_071258.1:490000-567500 GCF_023375685.1 Ictalurus furcatus
GTCATAAAAGTATAATTATACATCATAAATGATCTGCAGATAGAATAAGAACATTTTTAAGCTGAAATTAAGTAAAAATATCTAGAAATAGGATTAATAATCTGATATTTGTTTAATAACAGTCTAACAAAGAGAAGTATTAGTTGAATTTGTCCATGTTCGAGGTGTTTTTCCTTGCGTGTATTTATCATTATTTGCACAAGTTGCACACATGGGGCGGAGTTAATCTAAAACGGAGGCGTGTCTCAGGTCCGCACGATTCTGACCTTGGACTGATGTTGATTTTTCTTCAGTCCCTCCAGGACCGCGTGATTTCACGTGATTTCACGATCGCAGAAATTAACGCAAACATCAAAGCAGGAGATTTTAATAATCTGGACCTGGAGCTGAGAAACAGCTGCGTAACCCGACTCTGAATACGAGGAACTTTCCCCATGTAAATACTGATGTAACTCCTGAACTGAAGTCGACTCAGCTCTGAGGTGGATCCTGTGCCCGAACAAAGTTTTTAAAGATAATAACAGACTGAGTTTGGTTGTGTACGTGTTCAAATTTAAATATAAAGCACCTTTTTAAAATTTGTTTTGTTTTTAATCCTCTGCTGCGTAAGTTATATTAATGTTTACGATGTGTTTAGAATAAACAACCTGATATTAAACTTTAACATGCACGTTTGATCAAATAAATGAATAAAAAAAATACATTTACTGTATTATTAAACAGGTCGGAGCTCACTGTGTATTGTAATAAGATTAGAACAAATTAATATTTAACATTTATGGAGTATATTTTGTAACATTATCTTTTTTTTGTACCTTTCACATATCAGGATATTTTTAACATTATATTTATAACATGAATGATCCATGCCATGACTGATATCATTTGTTATTTGTTCTTTTGGGTTTTTTCCTGTTATATAACAACGCCCCAGTAAAACCTTTCTGCTTGAACGATAACGGTTTTATTCTGTGTCTCAGAACCACAAGTAAATGATTCAGTGAAGTCATGTGCATATATATTACGGTTACTTGAGAACTTTGTTTGCTCTGTGTGTCTGATCTATTTTATAGTCTGATCATAGCCAGGTCATGTGCTGTGCAATACAGAAAGTGTTTATTAGGGAACAAACAGCTCTGACTGGGATGTAGGAAAGTCATGGAGAATTTCCTCTTCGGGGTCATGTGTGTGTAGAAAATGTAGAAATGTACGGACTAGTTTTCCCATCAGAGAACATTAAAGACTGGATGAAATATCCTGGATATATTGAAAAGTGTTAAACTCCTGGATTATTCTTCAGTCACTACAGTCAGCGTGATCAGAGTTTGACTTAATTGTGATGTTAGATTTAGAGAATTTACTAAAATATGTCTCTTAATTTGTGTAGCAGGTGAACGTTAAATTAAAGCATGTATTAAAGCAAGGTTACGGAAACACACACCTGGTTTTATTTCTATTATTATTTCCTTATATTTTTTTTCCAAATAATGTTGAAGTCTAAACCTTGTCTGTATTCTACTTAGTTTTCTTTTGGTATGTTTTGGTGGTTATAATTTTTGTGTGTGTGTGTGTGTGTGTGTGTGTGTGTGTGTGTGTGTGTGCGTGCGTGCGTGCGTGTATGGGGTGCGTCAGAGGTTGATAGATTCATTTAGATTTAATTTTTAATGTTTACTCTCTACTCTCTATTATGGCCAGATTAACTTTCAAGTCATTCACTTGGGAAATTACCCGAGTTGCAGCGCTTTCTCTTTCTTTTCTCTTTCTTATCTTTTATTTCATTTAGCACTGAGGGAAATTTATATAAACGTTTATGGAGTACTAAAGTGCAAATTGGTGAATATTCAACAACTATGTATATGTATAATTATGTATAACTCTAACCCTAACCATCCATCCATCTTCAACCGCTTACTCCTTTTCAGGGTCGCGGGGGAACCTGGAGCCAATCCCAGGAAGCTCTAACCCTAACCCGAGATATTTACATAAATACTGAGGTAGCTACACAATACCATTAAGCCATAATATAAAAAAACAAACAAACAAACAAAATCCCTCATGGGGAACAGATGCCCAAATGTCTCCACATACCCAAACACACAAACACATTCCTATCATTATGGAAACATTAAGAGTTTAATAGTTTTGAGTTACTACATGTCAAAGACCAACAATGAGGAGTTAAAAGTTGTAAAGGTTTCACCGCTAGAGGGCGACACACACACACACACCTTGTACTCTGAATGTATTAGTTTAAATTCACTGATTTGGTGGCAGGGTAGAAAGATTTATTAAAAGCATGAACATGTGAATAATTATGAGTGACATTACTACATGTATCTGACAGGACCCGGGCTGAATGGAGGTGCATGGTGGAACATTAGGAGGTAGTTCATCACACTGCAATGCGTTAGCGTCGTTAATAAATAACTGGCTGTCGCTAACATTACATGGAGCATAGCGTTAGCTGGTTTCACGCCACGATGCAGCTGCCTCAACCCAATATAATACAGGACCGTCTTTCAGGCGCTTCTCCAAATTCCAGGTGTTTCCTCGCTGTGTTTGAAATGAACGATAGCATCGGTTACACACCGGAAACCGCCTACCTTTCCTCTCAACCAGTCAGGGCGGAGCTAAACTTCTGTAGTTTCTCCCGTGTGCTTGTAAGCGTTCTTCTTCTTCACCACTTGTGGACCGACTAAAACACTTACGTGTATCTGCTGCCCCCTTCAGTTCCGGATGAATTGCAACATCGGCACCTTCGGCGTTTTACACTATAAAACACTATTACATGTCTTCTAAAAAGTCTCATGTTCAGACAGCGTAGCTCTCCTGCACTCCAAACACGAGGTTTAAGTGTTATTGATTTATCTTCCCATTCTTGTGGTTTATTTTAGACAGGACAGGCAGTGAGGGTGATGGCAGTCAGGCAGGACGGCAGCTCTCAGCAGAGTCCACATTTAAAACCAGTTTATTGGTAAATGTGTTTATACTGTCTCTATAGACTGTTGTACTGTTTAATGTCACGTAAACACGACAACAGACTAAACCAGCTACACTTCATTCACCACTGAAATTCAGTTTGTTTTTTATCTTAAATGATTTAAAGGGAATGTAAAAGTCTGTGTGGGATAAATATGATAATAAAATTATGAGTCATTTCATTTTAGCTTCATGCAGCTTGTAGTCACTTTGTGTAAGAAAGTGTAACCCAAAAGATTAGAAATGTATTTGTGTGCACATTATAGTCGTTATTTATATACAGTAACATATATTTCCATTCAAGCTAAACAGTTGATTTATGCCCAAAGTGTACAGACTCCTAAACTGAGCCGATGAAAATGCTGAACACAGCCTTAAACTGCTCAGGGATTCGCTTTATTCATCCTCATAACAATCATTCATTTAGGACATTATACTGTATATAATAATATTGCTGAAAGAAATTTGGAACGCTTGGGACTTCCGGATTCTTGGAACAGTGTTGCTAAGCAACATGCCATGGTGCTTTACCACGACGTGTCTTGCTTCTGTGACGTCACAGAACATCTCGGTTTATGAGAGAGAAAAAGAACTTTGAGCTTTCAGATATTCACTGAACTTTGTGCGATTAAGGTGATTATTGTGGTTGTTCTGATCAAGAGAGAAAAATGAATAAGTTTTTGAGTGCACTTGGCGCTGGTGTCGTGGACGTTCCTGTGCGCCCCCTGCTGTACACGGCCGGAGCTGCAGCCACCGCAGCCAGCATTTATTATCATGTGAAACGAGGCGATGGAAAGAAAACATCATCATCAGACCCCGAGGTCACAACTGAAGGTACAACTATTCCTCAGTCGAGCTGCTGTAACCATGCAGTACTCAGTTTACTTCTGTCCTTTAAAATAAATGAATTTAGTAGATTTGTTCAGTCCTTCATCATCTAAGAGGCTTTAGTCCTATTTTGGCTTCATGAATGTGTAATAAAATCTGTCAGTGTGTTCTTAGCCTTAGCCCACATTAGACATGTACATACTGACCATCAGTAAAGGGTTTTTATTCCAGAGGCCAGTGAGAAAGTGGGAATACTTGTGTTGTAGAGCTTCACCAGGATCAGAAGTGGAAAATACTGCCGTTCTGGACTTCAAAACATAAATAATAGATGATGTCTGATGGCTTTTTATTATTTTATTTAGACCCAGTGTGTGACCAGGCCACGGAACCGGCTCTGCTCCAACCCACAGTGGTTCCTCAGGACCAGCTCACGGTAAGTTTCTTCTGCTCCTGACTTTGGTTGTGGGGAAAATCCAAAAATCCAGTTTTCCATTATATGAACTAGGGCTGCAACTAACAAATATTTTCATAATCGATTAGTTGGCCGATTATTTTTCCAATTAATCGGATGGGAGGGCAAACTTTCAGTACCATTTTTTTCGTATATTTAAAATAAAATCCACAAACTTGTTACAAATATAAACTTCAGACTAAAACATTACACAACTGTTTGTCCAATTATATAAGACTGAAAAGAACCCAATACACACACACACACACACACACACACACCAGAATATATATTATTAATTTAGGACTGTAGTTTAATTAAGCGCTTTTTGTACATCCATAAAAATAATGCATAAAAATCTCCCCCGCGCCGCACGCAGACCAACTAATCCATAATGACATTCCTTACAACGATTTTCATTATCGATTATTATTGATTTTATTTAGTAGTTGTTGCAGCTCTAATATGAACATATTAAATATGTGGATTACAGGGTTGGCAGGTATGAAATGAAGTTTTTACTCCAGCACTAGGCTAAGGACAGCAATAGCAGACCTGATGTTCATTGATCGCACTATACTGTAGGCTGTATGACCCTTTAGATCAGTGGTTCTCAACCAGGGGGGCGTGGAGAGATGGGAAGGGGGACACAATTTTTTTCAAGAAAAAAACACACAGGGCATCATTTGGGTACTCTGTGTATTTTATTGCTTTTTAAATAGAATGTGCATAAATAGTTTAGCCTGCCTTTTATCTAGCCGTCAGTGCAGACCAGTGTTCCCAACTTAGTGCTACAGACTCCTAAAGCCTACAATATTTGCACTGTGAATTTCAGGACGCTGTGACTGAGGCTGAGGAGAAGATTCAGAAGCTTGTGGTGTCCAATACTCAGCTGCAGGAGAGAGTGAGGGAGCTGGAGGAACTGCTCTGTGAGGCACGCAGAGATGACATGAAAAGCAAGGTACGTGAGATACGCCTCTATTAAAAAGTACTTTTCAGAATAATATGAGCACCGTCTGATGGGAATGAGCGAGAAGAGGACATATCTGTGCACTGGAGTTTGATGCAGTGCGTTTGAGCAGTGATGCTGGCGAGAGTAGATTAGATTAGATTAGATTAGATGGGAGGCTAAAATCTGATCTCTATCACGAGCTCAGCAATGAACCTGTTAGGGATAATAGTTATGTAACGTATTATATGATGAGGTTTATTATTTATTATCATGTTTATTATTATTGTTATCATCATGGTATAATAAGAATGATGTTGGGCCAACTTGCAGATGTGATCATTGAGTACTCGATTTTTAACCTCTGTTGCCCCATGGCTGTGTTTTAGGTGTGTGTGTGTGTGAGAGAGAGAGTGAGAGAGAGTGTATAGTCACATTTTGGGAAAATTCTTTTTTGCCTCCAAACTACAAAAGTGTGTGTAGAAGTAAATAAATCCAATAAGTTTAAATTGTTGTATTTTTCAGGCCTCCCTGACTGAAGCGGTGGAGAAACAACAGAAGGCTGAGGAGACCCTCACTCAGCTGCAGGTGGAGAAGGCTGACCTGACCACCCAGGTGGAGACACAGCGAGGAAAAATGCAGGACGTGGAGAAGATGCTGTCTGAGACTCACAGGATGTTTGACGATCTAATGAATGTAAGTGAGAAAAGTCTTACATGAAGCAGCTCCTTTAGAAGTACGAGGATTTTTCATGTTTCTGCTGCATGGAGTTTCATTTAAATAAAATTAAAATAGTATTTTCAAGTTGTTAGATGTTTTATTAATTAACAGAAATGGTCCATTGCAGATGTGAACATTAAGCACTCGAGTTTGAACATCTGTTGCCCCATGTGTGTGTGTTAGGAGTATCAGATGAAGAACGATGAGATGAAAAAGCGTCTGATAGACACAGAGGAGATACTGAAGGTAAACTTTCCTTCTCATGAAAATACGACTGCTATTGTGAACTGTGTGTGTGTGTGTGTGTGTGTGTGTGTGTGTGTGTGTGTGTGCTTGCTTACTCACATTTTTGAAAAGTATCTGAAAGTGTATGTAGAAGTAAATAAAGCCAATAAGCTTTAACTGTTGTATTTTTTAGTCCTCCATGACTGAGGCTGAGGAGACCCTCACTCGGCTGCAGGTGGAGAAGGCTGACCTGACCACCCAGGTGGAGACACTGCAAGAGACAGTGCAGTACTTGGGGAACCTCCTCAATGAGACTCACAGGTGCTCTGATGATCTAATGAATGTAAGTGAGAAAAGTCTTACATGAAGCAGCTCCTTTAGTAATAATATGAGGAATTTTTCATGTTTCTGCTGCACTGAAGTTGTTAGATGTTTTATTAATTAACAGAAATGGCCCATTGCAGATGTGAACATTAAGCACTCGAGTTTGAACATCTGTTGCCCCATGTGTGTGTGTTAGGAGTATCAGATGAAGAACGATGAGACGGAGAAGCGTCTGATAGATGCAGAGGAGATACTGAAGGTAAACTTTCCTTCTCATGAAACTATGACTGCTATTGTGAACTGTGTGTGTGTGTGTGTGTGGGTGTGTGTGTGTGTGTGTGCTTGTTTACTCACATTTTGAAAAAAACCTGTCTGAAAGTGTGTGTAGAAGTAAATAAATCCAACAAACCTTATTTGTTGTATTTTTCAGGCCTCCCTGACTGAAGTGGAGAAGAAACACCAGAAGGCTGAGGAGACCATCACTCAGCTGCAGGTGGAGAAGGCTGACCTGAAAGATCATGTGAAGACACTGCAAGGAAGAGTGCAGGACATGGGGAACCTGCTCACTGAGACTGACAGGGAGTGTGACATGCTAATGAATGTAAGTGAGAAAAGTCTTACATGAAGCAGCTCCTTTAGTAATAATATGAGGAATTTTTCATGTTTCTGCTGCATTGAAGTTTTTAGATGTTTTATTAATGAACAGAAATGGCCCATTGCAGATGTGAACATTAAGCACTCGAGTTTGAACATCTGTTGCCCCATGTGTGTGTGTTAGGAGTGTGAGTGTGAGCGAGAGGCTTACAGCAACCTCAAGTCCGAGTACGAGGAGATGAAGGAGACTCTCATGAACAAGGAGGAGATACTGAAGGTAAACTTTTCTTCTCATGAAACTATGACTGCTATTGTGAGCTTTGTGTGTGTGTGTGTGTGTGTGTGTGTGTGTGTGTGTGTGTGTGTGTACAGGCACATTTTGGGAAAATTCTTTTTTGCCTCCAAACTACAAAAGTGTGTGTAGAAGTAAATAAAGCCAATAAGCTTTAAATGTTGTACTTTTTCAGGCCTCCCTGACTGAAGTGGAGGAGAAACACCAGAAGGCTGAGGAGTCCATCACTCAGCTGCAGGTGGAGAAGGCTGACCTGACCACCCAGGTGGAGACACTGCAAGAGACAGTGCAGGACTTGGAGACCCTGCTGTCTGAGACTCACATCTGGGCTGCTGCTCTAATGAATGTAAGTGAGAAAAGTCTTACATGAAGCAGCTCCTTTAGAAGTACGGGGATTTTTCATGTTTCTGCTGCATGGAGTTTCATTTAAATAAAATTAAAATAGTATTTTCAAGTTGTTAGATGTTTTATTAATTAACAGAAATGGCCCATTGCAGATATGAACATTAAGCACTCGAGTTTGAACATCTGTTGCCCCATGTGTGTGTGTTAGGAGTATCAGATGAAGAACGATGAGATGAAAAAGCGTCTGATAGACACAGAGGAGATACTGAAGGTAAACTTTCCTTCTCATGAAAATACGACTGCTATTGTGAACTGTGTGTGTGTGTGTGTGTGTGTGTGCTTGCTTACTCACATTTTTAAATAACTGTCTGAAAGTGTGTGTAGAAGTAAATAAATCCAATAAGTTTAAATTGTTGTATTTTTCAGGCCTCCCTGACTGAAGCGGTGGAGAAACACCAGAAGGCTGAGGAGTCCATCACTCAGCTGCAGGTGGAGAAGGCTGACCTGACCACCCAGGTGGAGACACTGCAAGAGACAGTGCAGGACATGGAGAACCTGCTGTCTGAGACTCACAGGATGTTTGATGATCTAATGAATGTAAGTGTGAAAAGTCTTACATTAAGCAGCGTCTGTAGAAATACACACACACACACACACACACACACACACACACACACACAATATACAATAGCAGTCATAGTTTCAGGAAAAGGTACATTTTGTCCTTTCCCCCAAAACATTTTAGACTATTCTCATGAGGTAATGAGTCCGTTTTTAAAACTGTCTGAAAGTGTGTGTAGAAGTAAATAACGTCAATAAGCTTTCATTGTTGTACTTTTTCAGGCCTCCCTGACTGAAGTGATGGAGAAACATCAGAAGGCTGAGGAGACCCTCACTCAGCTGCAGGTGGAGAAGGCTGACCTGACCACCCAGGTGGAGACACTGCAAGAGACAGTGCAGTACTTGGGGAACCTCCTCACTGAGACTCACGGGTGCTCTGATGATCTAATGAATGTAAGTGAGAAAAGTCTTACATGAAGCAGCTCCTTTAGTAATAATATGAGGAATTTTTCATGTTTCTGCTGCACTGAAGTTGTTAGATGTTTTATTAATTAACAGAAATGGCCCATTGCAGATGTGAACATTAAGCACTCGAGTTTGAACATCTGTTGCCCCATGTGTGTGTGTTAGGAGTGTGAGTGTGAGCGAGAGGCTTACAGCAACCTCAAGTCCGAGTACGAGGAGATGAAGGAGACTCTCATGAACAAGGAGGAGATACTGAAGGTAAACTTTTCTTCTCATGACACTATGACTGCTATTGTGAGCTTTGTGTGTGTGTGTGTGTGTGTGTGTGTGTGTGTGTGTGTGTGTGTGTGTACAGGCACATTTTGGGAAAAAAATTTTTTGCCTCCAAACTACAAAAGTGTGTGTAGAAGTAAATAAATCCAATAAGTTTAAATTGTTGTATTTTTCAGGCCTCCCTGACTGAAGCGGTGGAGAAACACCAGAAGGCTGAGGAGACCCTCACTCAGCTGCAGGTGGAGAAGGCTGACCTGACCACCCAGGTGGAGAGACTGCGAGAGACAGTGCAGGACTTGGGGAACCTGTTCACTGAGGCTCAGATGGAGTGTGATGAGCTAAGAGATGTAAGCAAGATAAAAAATCTTACATTAAGGAGCTCCTTTAACAATAATATGAGGACTTTTCATGTTTATGCTGCAGGATGAGGTTCATTCAACCAAAATAAAAGTTGTATTTTCAAGTTTTAACTGAATAGAAGTGACCCATTGCAGATGTACACATTAGTCACTCAGCTTTGACCATTTTTTCAGTCACGTGTGTGTTTTCATACATTAAATCTGTCTCTAGATTTTTTCACAGAAACATGGCGTAACTTTTAGATCCCAGGAGGCAAGTGTTTGAGACAGAAGACAGTGAGAACAGAAATGGATCCTCAGCAGAATCAACATGACGGGGGTATGAGGGGTGAAAATAAGAACGTAACATAACTTACAGTTTCTTACGATCGCTATGACAATTTTTAAAATAATTTTAACAATTTTCATAAACTCTTAACGCACCGACACACCCACAACACACAGCTGGCAAAACGGTTCATTACATGCTCGAGATCACACACTGTAAACTAAACTCCAACGCTAATTCTCAAAATACAGTAATACACTAACACAGTACACTATGTCTACCAAAACACTGCAAACACGTCTGAAAATCAAATCATCTTCTTATCTGCCCGGCTTTCTGCGTTTCCCACATGTTCTCATCCACGTCACACCTGATCCAGGAGGGACATTTGGTGTCCCTGTGTTTAGCTAGAGTCCGAGAAATGCTGCAACGTTCCCAAAGACGAGGTTGTCCTCTACAACTCTGTCCTTCTGTTTCATTTCATTGTCAGCAGTCACCACGTGGACAATAGCAAGTTCCTGTTCTTCATTTAGTAGGTAGACGTTGAATCCTTAGAGAGACAGAATGCAGGTTTAGAACATGATGTTACCTGTTCTGACGTACAGCGTGAAAGCATTGGTCAATTTGGCAGTAAAAATCCATTGTTTTGGTCTCGATTGAGCTCGTGTGTAAAAGAAGTTCAAGCATTTTAAATTTGTGTTAACTATATGCATTTTGTGTCAAAGCAACAAGAAATGTGTTAATTGTACAGCCTACACAGACGGGTGTTGGGGCGGCTGTGGATCAGGTGGTAGAGCGGGGTGTCCACTAATCGTAGGGTTGGTGGTTCGATTCCCGGCCCACATGACTCCACGTGCCGAAGTGTCCTTGGGCAAGACGCTGAACCCCAAGTGCCTTGCATAGCAGCTCTGCTACCATTGTGTGTGTGTGTGTGAATGGGTGAATGAGACACAGTATAAAGTGCTTTATAAGTGCAGACCATTTACCATTTAACTGTGTTAAGAGTTTAGGAAAATTGTTAAAAGCATTGAACAAATGGTCATAATGGTGAAGAACTGGAATCAGATCAGTACGGTTCATACTGTTGAATTTATCACTTTTTTTTTTCCGTTTGATTTTAACTTCGCATTTTTCACCCTTTGTACGTCATAAGCTACAAGAAAAAATACAACCAAGAAATCAACACAAAGACTTTGACAATCCCACAGAAAGAAATATGTGTATTTAAGAAAAAAGTTTGTTTTTAGATGTGAATAATAAATGAATAAATAAATGTTTTTGTCTGGACCAGTTCATATCATCTCTCTCCACAGAGACGAATTATTTTCTTTCTTCACTAATCGCTCTTCCATGAGTACTTTTTAGTCACTCCTTGCTGCATTTAGCAATGACTTGTCCTTCAAAAGGACGGAAGGTCGGCACAGGACAGGCCGAAGTCGAGTGAGATCAGGAGCTCGTTCCTCATGAGCTCCATAGAGCACTGGTTATGGACATCACTCCAGTAATTTGTCATCTTGGAGAAGATTCTCTCCACAAAACCCTGCTGAGACCAGTACACTCAGGATGTAGGAGATGATTGACAGCATATTTGGGAAATACAGCCCTCCGTTCATCCACTTGGCAGCCACATATGCACGCTTTAATTGAAGAGACCTATACGAACTGAAGAGCTTACGTAATCAGTAGAAAAATGTACCATTAACTGTTTGATGACACGGACAGATTATTACTGCTGGACAAAACACGCCTACCATTACGTAACCCACATGTGCGCTCTATTTAGACAAACGTGCTAGTTTTGCTCAGCCAATGGACCAGTTTCACACTTCCAGGTAAACAAAAGCAGCACAAACAAAATAAAGTAACGATGAGACAGTTTACTCTATCCAAAGCCAAGATTCGTAAATAAACTCGCAGAAAAGAGAACGACAGAATGACTAAAACGCCATTCCCGAGGCAAGACTGCAGAGTTCATTTCTGCGACGCAAAATCCTTTGGTGTTGTACGTTTACACCCGAGGCTAGCTAAATTCGATTTTGTTATACTGTACACCCCTGTAGGGCGCACGGTGGCTTACTGGTAAGACGGCACACGCACGTACACACGCACACACACACACACACACACACACACACACTGCTTCACTATTGCAGTTCTCCAGTTTTATTATATAAATCTATAATTTAATCACATAAAACACTTTAACACATCAACCTTAAAGATTATGCTTCAGTGAGTGAATTACATACAACGTATATATTATATAACGTTATGAAATTGTTTTTTTATATATATATATAAACATTTCATTTAATTATGAAACTTAAAAAAAATAAACACGCTTCCTAATGTACTGAACTGAACAGATCAGTGTGGAGTAATAACACTGCACCATGTCATTCATGATCTCCTTTAATGTTCTGTGAAGGTTTAGTAAGAAGTAATGGTGCTGTGTAAAGGGAAGGGTGTATCTCTCATCAGGACCGGAGGAAGAGGAGAGGAGAAAAGGGGAGGAGAGAGGGGGAGAGGAGGAGAGAGGAGAAGAGGAGAGGACAAGAGAGAAGAGCAGAGGGGAGGAGAGGAGAGGAGTGGAGAGGGGAGGAGAGGAGAACAGAGAAAAGGGGGGGAGGAGAGGAGAGAAGAGGAGAGAAGAGGAGAGGGGAGGAGAGAAGAAGAGAGAAGATGGGGGAGGAGAGGAGAGAAGAGAGAAGAGGGGAGGAGAAGAGAGAAGATGGGGGAGAGGAGGAGAGAGGAGAAGAGGAGAGGACAAGAGAGAAGAGCGGAGGGGAGGAGAGGAGAGGAGAGGGGAGGAGAGGAGAAGAGAGAAAAGGGGGGGAGGAGAGGAGAGAAGAGGAGAGAAGAGGAGAGGGGAGGTGAGAAGAAAAGAGAAGAGGGGGGCGAGGAGGGAAGAGGGAAGAGGAGAGAAGAGGAGAGGGGAGGAGAGAAGAAGAGAGAAGAGGAGAGGGGAGGAGAGGAGAGAAGAGAGAAGAGGGGAGGAGAGGAGAGAAGAGAGAAGATAGGAGGAGAAGAGAGAAGAGAAAAGAGGGGAGGAGAAGAGAGAAGAGAAAAGAGGGGAGGAGAAGAGAGAAGAGGAGAGGGGAGGAAAGAAGAAGAGAGGGGAGGAGAGGGGAGGAGAGGAGAGAAGAGAGAAGAGGGGAGGAGAGGAGAGAAGAGAAGAGGGGAGGAGAAGAGAGAAGAGAAAAGAGGGGAGGAGAAGAGAGAAGAGGAGAGGGGAGAAGAGAGAAGAGGGGAGGAGAGGAGAGAAGAGGAGAGGGGAGGAAAGTAGAAGAGAGAAGAGAAGATGAGAGGCGAAGACAGAAGACGGGAGGAGAGGAGAGAGAAGAGGAGAGGGGAGGAGGAGAGAGCAGATGGGAGGAGAGGAGAGGAGAGAAGAGAGAAGAGGGGAGGGGAGGAGAGAAGAAGAGAGAAGAGGGGAGGGGAGGAGAGGAGAGGAGAGAGAAGAGGAGAGGGGAGGAGAGAAGAAGAGAGAAGAGGGGAGGGGAGGAGAGGAGAGAAGAGAGAAGAGGGGAGGAGAGGAGAGAAGAGAGAAGATAGGAGGAGAAGAGAGAAGAGAAAAGAGGGGAGGAGAAGAGAGAAGAGAAAAGAGGGGAGGCGAAGAGAGAAGAGGAGAGGGGAGGAAAGAAGAAGAGAGGGGAGGAGAGGGGAGGAGAGGAGAGAAGAGAGAAGAGGGGAGGAGAAGAGAGAAGAGAAAAGAGGGGAGGAGAAGAGAGAAGAGGAGAGGGGAGGAGAGGAGAAGAGAGAAGAGGGGAGGAGAGGAGAGAAGAGGAGAGGGGAGGAAAGTAGAAGAGAGAAGAGAAGATGAGAGGCGAAGACAGAAGACGGGAGGAGAGGAGAGAGAAGAGGAGAGGGGAGGAGGAGAGAGCAGATGGGAGGAGAGGAGAGGAGAGAGAAGAGAGGAGGAGAGAGGAGAGGAGAGGAGAGAGAAGAGGAGAGGGGAGGAGAGGAGAGAGAAGAGGAGAGGGGAGGAGAGGAGAGAGAAGAGGAGAGAGCAGATGGGAGGAGAGGAGAGGAGAGAGAAGAGAGGAGGAGAGAGGGGAGGAGAGGAGAGGAGAGGAGAGGAGAGTACCGGAGAGCTCCGCCTCCTCGCGCTCAGTCTCTCCATTACACACACCGAGAGTTACCGGAAATTTCTGCTCAGGGTGAAAAGGTGAGTAAATGTGGGGTAAAACGGGGTAATTGTGAATGCTGGTTCATTGGGGCTGCTGTTAAAGGTGTGTGTGAGAGAGAGAGAGAGAGAGAGCTGGGAGAGTGTGTTAGAGTATTAAACTGTAAATGAATAGTAAAGAGAGTTACCGTAAGAGTATTGTGTGGGTTGGGTCATGTGCTGGATCTCCGCTTCTCTTTGTCCTCATCCTGTTTCACTAAAGACGTAAATACGCAGTTTAACTTCTAACCAAAATCCATCACACTTTTCTCTGAGAACATCATCACTCTGTTCTTATGCATGAACATACTGTAGACTTTAATACCGCCACTTCTTTTAGATGTCCGTGCTCACTGACCAAAAGAACTCAGCATTATAGACAGAACCAGTAAAATGTTCCTGTCTTGTCCCTCTGGGGAACCCGTAAAGATTCTGTGTATGAGAGTGTGGTGTAAATAAAGACTCTTTAACCTTATGAATTAATTATTATTTGTGAGTGTTCAGAAAAGATTCCAAGAATAACCCATTAAGTAGGCTAAGAACCTTAATTAAAAAAAAAACCTTAAAGAACCATTTTATCTAAGCATGTACCTTCTGACAAGTTCTAAATATTAAGAAGGTTCTGTGTAAAACCCTACAACAGAGTGCTTTACTATCAGAAAGAGTTCCAAATCAGACCCTTTTTGGGAAACTAAGAACCCTTAATTACCCAATAATCCATTCAATAGCCCTTGTTTCTAGGAGTGTATGTATTAATAGGAAAGCACTCTGTTGTTGTAGGGTTTTAACAGAACCTTTAACGGTTCCTTCAGAGAATTTTTTAAGTGTACATTTTTAGAAAAAACAAAACAAAGGTTCTTTAAATGTCTTCCGTGGTTCTTTAAGTGTTAATGAAGGGTTTTTAACTTCCTAAAAATAATTCTACTCAACTCATTCTGAACCCATTCTCAACTCATTTCTACATGAAACTTTTAACGTTTGCTCAGAGGAACAACCAAAAGTGAATTTTTATATTTTATAAAACATTTCACACTAACCCCACTTGCACTAATAGAGGATTTTTTGGATGTTCCTGGACATTTTGTAGTCTCTTTACGTTTATTCATTTTGGCAGATGTTTTTATCAAAGTGACATATAATTGAGACACAATCCAATCCATACAGCTGTGGATGAGAGATCAAACACTGGAGCTCTGACAGTCCTGGGATTTGAACTTGCAACCTTCTGATTACGGGCTCAGATCCTTCACGACTCACAGTGGAGCTCTAACACATTGCTCAACAAGCAGAAGCAGAGGAGAGGCTCAAACTTTAATTAAATGAAATGAATTTGCATTACATTTTAATTATGTAATCAAAACAACTTGGACAACACAACCTGCGGGTTTTGGAAACGGGGGCATTTAAATGTAACACTTTTCCAAAACTGTACAATTTTAAAATTAAACATGGCAAATCTCTGTTCCTGGATAATCATTCACCCACTCTCTACTTCCTGTAACTCCAAGACAGGGAATGGATGTGTGTTTATTCTGATCCGGTTGCCAAGGTCACTTCCTGTTGGCTGCGTTGTTCAGAAAACTTTTAAACCACAAACTTATTTCTTCTTCCTGGGTCAAAGTCCTGTTTGGACTCTGAGTCACAAAGGACACTGGTGGTACAGTGGTTAAAGTGGACGGAAGGTTGTGGGGTCCAATCCCAGAAATCTGATGTTTTGCTGCTCAGTAAGAAGATTAATCCTTAAAGCATAGCTGTGCTTGGATTGTATATTCTGGATAAAAGCTTCTGCCAATGGAAAATGGAACATTGTGGGATTTCTTTAGTATGCTTGCTCCAGTTTTTGTTATAACCATGAATGCGCTTATTGAACAAATCTGACGTTTCAGCAGTTTTATATTGTTTATAGTCCAAGTGCTGAGTCTGTGTATTGGCACACATGGCCTGTGGTGTATAAAGCAATCGCTTCTCCAAACCGGTCAGATGTGTAATAACCAAAATTCACTTGAGGTGTGATGTTTTCCAGTGAAAGGAATGGGAGCGAAGCAAAGTCGGAGGAAGAGTGATGGAGCTGGGGCTCCTTCTGAGCAGAAACGTGATGATCCTGAGGCTGAGGTTGAAACCACACCTGCAGAAGAGGCTCCTCAAGTGGATATCACATCCAGAGATATTACTGCACAAGCTGCTGTTAGTGAAGAACCTGAAGATGTTCTAAACAAAAGCATGGAGACCGTGGAAGCCAAGATGGCGTCTGTCAATGTGGAGGATTCGACAGAGATGGTGGCTGCGGTTCCAGACCCTCAAGCCAAGCATGACTCACTGACGGGTTTGTCCCAAGAGGCTTCAACCAAAATTGAGCTTTCCATACCCGAATCTCCAGCAGACCCCGCCCCCGTCCCATGTGAGCCTTTAATCACAGAGGACCTGAGTATCCCAGAAGCTCCGGAGCACGGTGCAGAAGCCACAGTTGGAGATGTCGAAGCTTTAGCAATGGAGAATAAAGAGAATTCTGGTCAGGAGGCATCTGAGACTGAGGAGCTGTTCGTGTGTGTGAATCAGGATGATGCATAGTCACCAGATGAACCTCTGAACTGAGAAAGTCTTGAACCCACAACCTTGTACTTTGACCCATTGGTTGCCCTGGGAGATGTGGAGCAGGGGGCGAATGTGACTGTCAGCACGGTCAATGAACTTTATAAACCATGTCATTGTGTACTGATGGAAAACAACTGGTACAAGGACAATGAGTACAAACAGTGAAGAGAGAGTAATTAATAAATCATGAGGTTATTGATTTAAGTGTTGATAATACAAATATATTCTGTGCAAAGCAGTTATAGTGTTACAGGCCTGAATGAGCACTGGATGTAAAACACAAACTCAAGAGAAAACAAACCGCAATCCTCAAACGTGTAATCCGCTTTATATATTATTTCGACCAGCAACTACTGTTTCAGGAAAAGTTGCTAAATTGAATTAAACCCAGTGGAGTAAATCATCTCCGAGTGTATTTTTATAAACTACATTCAACGATCCCATGACTGAGCTGTTTCAGGAAACGTGTGGAACAAAGCCAAGGATATGTGGGAAAGATGTGGAGTCTCAGTGCACAGAAAAAAAAACACTTATTCAGACAGAATGTAATGAGATTTCCATGTACTGCATCAAGAGTTCCATTTCCTCTTTCTAACACATATACCTACACTATATAGCCAAAAGTATGCACACACACATGTTAAACATCTCATTCCAGATTGATTCCCCCTGTTTGCTGTTATAAGAACCTCCTCCACTCTTCTGCGAAGGCTTTTCACTAGATTTTGGGGCGTGGCTGTGGGGATTAGTGATGATTCAGCTACAAGAGCGTTAGTGAGGTTGAGGTCAGGTGCTGATGTTGATGTAAGGAGACTCCAGTTCTAGTTCATCCCAAAGGAGTTCAGTGGGGTTGAGGTCAGGGCTCTGTGCAAGACACTCAAGTTCTTCTACCTTCTTCTAACCTTCACACACACCACATCTTCACAGTGACATATGGGTGTGATGGTCAGGTGTCCACATTCTTATGGCTGTATAATGTACGTTTTCTCACATGAACACACAGAGGGAAGGGCAGAATATTTTATCCAGGGACATGGTTGTACGGTCCAATTTCAATCCAGTGTACATCTGGCTCTTAACATCACAGAGATTCTAAAAATCGTTACTCGAATTGACGTGTTTAAATTACAGATACATAAACGCACACTGAGACTTTAAGCGGAGCCAATGAAGCGGTAGAGTATACAGAGACACACTAATTTAGGGTGTAACACAGAACACAATTGGGTAACACACCAATAAGACAGTGGAGGGGCGGTGACAGGACTGGAAAAGAAACAAAAGCACATGGTGTGAACTCTAAAGGACACTGGGACAGCGCTGGTCATGCTGGGAAATCTGCAGTACTCAGACAGTTTATTACTTTCTTCTCTCATCGAGTGTATGAGCCTCTCTCTTTCTGAGGATGTGTGACAGTAAAGAGCTAACATAAGAGCTTTTTATGCTAATGAACTATGTGGAATACCATTTGAGTCCGTTTGGACCACAAGAGCAGTCCGGCTACACAAGGTCTTATTTCATGAATTTATAAAGATTGAGATTCGCATTTAGATTTGCACAAGTTTTAATATAATAACTAATATCCAGTAATTTATTCAACACCAATACTAAATAAACACTTCATAAGGAATAGCCACTGCTTTCTGCATTAAAGGCTAGACTGCTGTTTACACACGAACAGTACAGGCTGTACAGACCACGCTGTCTCTTTAGTGGACTCTTTGTTCAGCAGATTCCTGTGTTATGAGGTCTGGGGACGGCGCAGAGCCCTGCTGTAGCTTTCTGAAAAGAAAAAGAAAAAAAAAAAAACACACACACACACACACACACACACACACACACACACACACACACACAAAAAGAGGGAAAGATAATTACATGTTTTCTTATTCCACTTATTCCATATTTCTATCCTTTCCTGCTAAGCACTGAAGCCATCAAGCGGAAAACTACAGTCAGGGTTCAAAGTTTTTTCTTTTGATCACTCACTCATTATGGGACAAAAATATACAGATGCTTTGATCCTATTATTATACTGTGAATGATAATAATATAAAATGTGCTGATCAGTGGGTCTCACCTATATTTCTTGGCCAGGTCTACATTTGTGCGTCCCTGCTGGAAGGGATACGCCCACAGTATAGTGTTCCAGGAGTGACCAAAACGTCGCACACCCTCACTGAGGTACTTTATCTCCTCTCCAGAATAGTCTTTCCTGTCTCTCTGCCTAGCTGAGGACTGGAACCAGAGTTACTCTTACACAGATCTGCATGTACATCTCATTTAGTATTCGAATATATTAACAGAATGAACATTAACAGCAGCTCCACTGTGTTCATATCACATAAACCATAGAAAGGTAAACAATTGTGGCTTCAGTGGCTTATCTGGGATCTTTAACAAGCAAGACCAAACCCTTAATGGCCTCTGTTCACCGTGCATGCTCACTACACAGGGTGGAAAATAACCGCATTTACATAGAACCTATGTAGGTAATTCACGAACAGCTCAACAGAACCACACATGACAGTCTCATCACATACACACACAGAGTCCAAGTTCTCATCTGCCTGAAACTGGGAGCTATATCTCTTACACTCTGCATTCCATCACCGCCCCCTGGTTTTTGGAGATCGGACACATGTCTGTTTTGCATATCTGAGCCTGAAGAGGAGGAAGACAAAACAGAATTACCATATTAAATCACTTATGTCGTGTGCACAAACTGCATTTTTTGGGCTTGTACACCCATTCTGTACTTAAAATACAAGGATTTTGCGCACAATTTGTCCCCTTTACACCCGGTACGGGCAAACTGCTCAGCACATCAGGCCTTGGGTATTAATTTGACAACAGAATGTCTGTACTTTTCCCAAATCATCATTTAATGACTCTTCAGACATGGGATTGCCGTTTTAAAATTCCACACTTTTTCAGACCTGCGACAGTACCGTGCAAACATACCTATACTGCTCTGTAAATTTTAAGAAAGTGAATTCAAGTAAAAGGAAAAAAAGACCAGTTGCACAAGGACAAGATTGTAACGCAGGGGTTCCCAAGCTACTGTCACCTCATTTAGAAATGAGGTTGTGAAAGAAACTCTTATTTCCTATCTCCTATTTTGTTTCATTAATTTATTAAACAAATTACATTAGAAACATTGAAGATAGGTGCTGTGGGCTAAATTAATAGCGTACATGATATTGTAGTTTTTTTCACTATGATGACATGCTGCAGTATTGTAGTTCAACAACAAAAACAGACAAATTACCTTGTCCCTCTACCTCCACTAAACAAACTAGCATCGTGTCTCAATCACATACCTACTGTACAGTATGTACTATTCTAGACCTTCATTGAGCACTAACACTAACAGTGTTTCCTATTAGCTAAACCTCTCACGTAGCCTTCAAACCTAAACCTGTTTTGTGCAACACTTCTGAATTTGAGATGCAGCTCATGACAACCATCACGATGACAGCGGAAAGTGTTTAAAAGTACATGAAACCTCAAAACGTTTTACTGTTGCATGTTGAAACCTGATGGACAGAGACATTTTGGCACTGATGTGCATGTAGCGATGTTGCTGTTTAATCTTCTTGATGTAAATAAGATACGCAGCGAGTGTGTGAATAATGCCACCCACGTTACCGCTGCTCCAAAGACTATACAGTATAATACACAGGATTTAGGGAAGTTTGTGAATGATACTGTTTCCAGATCCACTCTACAGTAAGCCAACTCACTGTCAACATCATAACTAGATAAAGCTTCAAAATATGAATAAAAGGAATCAGTTCAAAAAGAAAAACAAACCTAACTTGCCCTGTGTTTCACCCGATCTCTTCAGCGGAGTGAGTGTTATCACTACAGGGCAGGATATTGAGAGAAAGAAGAAGAAAAAGTTGTGAGAAGGAAATGAGCACATAGACAGCTCAAGAAAATTAATTTATAATTACATTAAATTAATTTCTGGGAAAATGCACAAAAGGCTTTTTCTCCTTAAACTACAGTCTTACACCTCGTGGTGTCTCTGTGGTTCGGTCTGTTTGTGTGACCCTCTCTTTCTTTCATTATGTGTTTGGAGACCGTTTCTGAAGAACACGCGTCTCTGACCCCACGATCACGTGTGTGATCACGACCGTGCGTGACCCCACTGATACGCAGGCTTCTCTTCAGACGATCCTCAGCTCTCTGCAGCACCAGGTGGAACTCGCACCGACTTTTACAGCTGCGCAGGACCACACCCACTGTCCTGCTGTTCACCTCATCCATCCCGCTCACACACCCTGGCAAAAAAAAAAAAACAGACAGACTTGATCCACATGTAATCACACAAATTCTAAATATGAACAGAATGAGATGTCAGAAATTCAAAAAAGAAGCACTGAAAAAACTGTTTAAATGTTTCGAGTGCTGCATAATTTGCATTTTCTTTTGAAAAATTTTGGAAATACGCATGAAATTATTCAAAACATTTGGACAGAAACCTTCCATAGCGTGCTTCCTCGAGGACATGGGGCATCGAGGGACAACATTAGTGCAAGATTGAACAATTTTAGGAGGTTATTTCTTAAAGCCGAGTGTTTGACGTTACTCTCTATTAAAAAGACATTAATTGCAGACTTCCTGCTCTTTATAGGGAATCGCTTCCAAGTAGAATATAACCAAAGTTCAGATTTTAAGGACTTTATGAAAACAGCATAAGAGTAATTCAACACCTAAACACACAAAAATCCTAGATCTAGTTACATTTCCAGCTTTGCAAACAGGTTTTTACTTCAACCTGATTCCCCCAGTATAATAATATCAAAGTAAAGACGCTGGGTTGCAGCTACTGGGTGATAGGATTGTGAACCTTATGTGCTTCGTCCCCAAACTGTTACCACAAAGTCGGAAGCACATAATTGTATACATTGTGTATAGAATGCGACACTATAACTATCCAAACGATAAAAATTGTACCTATAAATAAATACTTTAGCGGTCTTTCTCCTCAGCTCGCAAAACGATGCAGTCTAACTCTCTCCAAAGACCAAATGTCGATTTTCCCAGGACCTCACTAATACATCAGGGATGTTTTATCCATTTCCTCCTTTTCCATTTCTGGATTTTCTGATTGGTTAATACTGACAGTCAGACCACACACCTGCACAGCGTAGCTTGCTGGGCTTAGAGGCAGCCGGAGTGAACAGAATCCTCTCAATCTCACTATCCAGGAGCTCACAGCACACAGACAGCTCATCTGAGCAGAGCAAACAACACTGAACATCAGTCTACTGTACCACCTCAGAGAAACACTACTCTTCAGTTCATGTCACAATTTTATAGAGATCTGATTTAAGATCGGAGTCTGATGATTTCTCAGATTGTGACAGAGTTGAAAGGTTTTATACAGACTGGCTTGTACCCTCAGAGCCAAACGGAGCCTGCTGGCGTCTCTTCGTGGTAGCAGGATGTTTGAAAACATCTGGGCTGAAACCCAACAAAAACAGAGCAAAAATATATCAGTGCAGTGATGAAGAGCGTGAAGGAGAACGTGAGGAAAGCAGAATCAAAGACACAGTGACTCTTTAAAGTTATATAAATGTGATTAGAAAAAAGGCTGACTTAAATACGACCCAATAAATCGGTTATTAAAATATTATAGACTCTTATTTACGTATGAGATTATAAACATTACTGATACGTCTCTGAACTCTATGCTCGATCATGTAGTTCACTTCCTCATTATGTGCTGTTTTTATTCAGAAAACTTAAGAAATATGGGTTAAGAAATTAAGAAATAAGGATTCTGTACTGCATTTTTAATTTCCTTGAACTCAAAGGAAGTTCAGGCTCTTGGAGTGTGTGACCTAACACACTGGGAGGGGTTATGACCTTACACACTGGGAGGGGTTATGACCTTACACACTGGGAGGGGTTTAGGGTTATGACATAACATACTGGGAGGGGTTTAGGGTTATGACGTAACGTACTGGAAGGGGTTTAGGGTTATGACGCAACATACTGGGAGGGGTTTAAGGTTATGACGTAACGTACTGGGAGGGGTTTAGGGTTATGACGCACTGGGAGGGGTTTAGGGTTATGACGTGACGCACTGGGAGGGGTTTAGGGTTATGACGTGACGTACTGGGAGGGGTTTAGGGTTATGACGTGACGTACTGGGAGGGGTTTAGGGTTATGACGTGACGTACTGGGAGGGGTTTAGGGTTATGATGTAACGTACTGGGAGGGGTTTAGGGTTATGACGCACTGGGAGGGGTTTAGGGTTATGACGTGACGCACTGGGAGGGGTTTAGGGTTATGACGTGACGTACTGGGAGGGGTTTAGGGTTATGACGTAAAGTACTGGGACGGGTTTAGGGTTATGACGTAACGTATTGGGACGGGTTTAGGGTTTTGACCTAGTAAGGTATTGGGACGGGTTTAAGGTTTAAAGAGCTTTCTTAAACGTAGGTCAGTCTGAATATTCTAGTTAAAAGAATAAATGTCTATAATTAAGTAATAATTTTTACTGAAAATACTGGTTACTCCTGAAGTAGCAAGTGTTTAAAAAAAAAAAAAAACAGCTAAATTTTAGTTGTTTAAGTGTAATATGGTCCTACCTGCATACATCTTGGTCTTTTGCCACCGGTAGTTTGGTGTGTGTGGCACTGTCAAAGTTTTCATTTCCCAGGTCATCTGTGCTTCTGTCTTTGTTGAGGTTTGCTGCACTTGTTTCACCTCTCTCCATTTCTTCCATCCCTCTGTTTTTCATCCCACTCTCTCTTCTCATTAGCTGCTCCCTCTTCTGTTCTGCTACACTACTTCCCATCACATTCTCAGCCATTTGCTGCTGTTCTCCGTTTCTTCTTTGGAAATGATTCACCGACTTATCAAAGTCTTTAACAATCTGTCTCCGAACATGTTGCTGCAAACACACACACACATTTTTAAACACTATTTTAAATCCGGTTTAACGCTGAATGTGTAGTATATTCATGTACCATATATTATATAATTTTAGACAAATTAAGACTTGGACACTCAGTGATAATTAACTTTTACACAGTACACTCAATTTTACAGGTGATAGACATGCACCATTGGCTGCTGGTTTCCCAGCCCCTGCACTGTGACTGGCTGAGGTGGACATTGTGTAGGTGGTGTGAAGTTCTGTGGAATGTCCTCTCTCCCTGACTCTCCGCTTCGACCACTGTCCTTTCGCACCACCGAGTCTTCCCACAATTCCTCTCTGCATTCTGTGATCTGAGCTGAAGAATTTTCTACACCCTTTCCCAAATTATCCTGAGAAACTCACACACACACACCAACCAAATAACTTTCTCCAACAATCTCATCAATCATTGTCAATATCTCTCTCTCTCTCTCTCTCTCACACTCACACACCAGCTGTGATCTTTCTAGCTGCTGAATTCTCTGCCCGATCTCCCAGGCTGACTGACGGTGTTTCTGTAGATCAGACTCCACACTCTGACCTGCTATAGATCCAGCTGGAGACAGAGGGACACCCATGAATGATTTGGAGAATAATGACGGAGGTGGATCTCTCTTAAGCAGGATAACAACTCACTGAGTTTTTGACATGTCTGCAGTACAAAGGTAGCTGCCTTTCTGACTTCCTCATCGTTCGCATCGATCAGGAGAGAGATGACCAGAGGCAGTCCTCCTCCCCGCAACAACTCAACCTGATGCTCCACTACACAGACACCAGACAAGAAATAAAACAAATATTAACCCCTAGTTGTTCAGTATCCTGTATAACAAAAGACAATAGATGCTGAGTAGACTCTCACCGCATGCGTCAGTGCAGCACCCGAGCGTCAACACCACGGCCAGCTGGTCTCGTGGACTAAGGTTTGGGCAGGACAGCAAAAGTAGGAGGTGTGGAACCAACATCAGTTCAGACAGAACCGGTGCTAAGGCCTCTGAGAAAGACAAAACACACCACACATTTAAAGTTATACCCCAGTACTTTTTAACACAAACTCTATCTGTAGTGTGTGTATGTGTGTGTTACCGTTGTCAGTGATGCATGCAGACAGTGTTCTGGTAATCATGGCAGCAAGTTTACAGGCTTCAGGATTCTCCCTGCACTGAGTAACTGCACTGGACAAAGTGTCTGAGAGAGTAAGCAGTCCTCCAACAGATGCAAAATATTCCTGAACACATGCTGGAGGATTAACACACACACACACACACACACACACACACACACACACACACACACACACAAGTTACCACTACAGAGGACACTTACACAGCATTAAATCATGCTCTACTGCTCCTCCTCGTCACTCACAGTTATTAGCCACAGTCATGCTGATGAAGGAGCAGATGGGTTGAGCCAGCTCTGCCCTGAACACGGATACCTGCTGGAGCCACACTTTGACCAGAGGCAACACACACATGCATGCACACTGGTTCTCCTCTGCAAGAGAAATGGATACACAGAGAAAAAAAATCAATAAATCACGAACCCTGTACATCTGGGGGAAATGTAATGTTTTGATGTGTTTAACACATCGTGTTTTCATGTCCATACATTATTTCATTTCTTAAGCTAATGGTTTTCAGCCGGAGGAGCTTTCACTTGCCTAGCGAATGAAGTTATGATTAGTCCTCCCTGGCGATTACAGTTCACCTTGTAAACCACTTAACATTACCTTTAAAATTGCATACAGTAGATTCTCAAAGTCGTAAACAAATGTTGCAGCATGTACATCGAAATTCCTGATTTTCCTTCTAATCAGAATGAATCTCAAACCCTATTGGCTGTTATTGAGATAAACCCCGCCCCTGGCTTGTTTTACTGCATTGTTTCGATTTCAACCGTAGTTTTCATAGAAAAACTTGTGTGTGTACGTGTGTGTACGTGTGTGTGCGTGTACCGTTTTGGGGGTTGTTGACACAGCCACAGAGAGCACTGGACACTGAGGTCCACAGCTGCAGCAGCTCATTAGTTCCTTCAGCCATGGGATAAGTACTCCTGACAACACAGTGTGAGACAGAACACACACTGATCACTGCGTGAGTATATTTAGAAGACGTGTGTGTAGTCTATCATCTGACAGACTTAATTCACAGAGGATTTTTCACTGAAATAATAATAATAATAATAATTTTCAACAGTAGGGCTGAAATAATACATGTACTTATTCTGTTCAGCATTAAATTCACTATTATTTAACTCAGTTACACAAACAATCGAGTAACAAAAAAGATTTAATGCTCTTTATCATTTTAAATCAAGAGACTTTTCTTCCATTTAAAGCCTATGTCTCTACTGAATTTTGTTTACATTTACATAGAATTTTTTAATCATGATTACGCTATAAAACATTTTCACTTAAAGCAGTGTAAAGTTTATGCACCTGAATAAGTTGAGCAGGACATCAATACACCTAGAAGTCCTAACAAAGCTCTGTCCCTGTTCTAAAACGTAAAAAAAAGTACATTTTCATGAATCACAGTAATGTATAGAGGCAGGCATAATATGGGAAAAATATATTTAGAGTTTATTAACAAGGTATTAAGTCATCCTGTCTGATTAAAACAACCAGAGTCTGATGAAAGGTCTGTTTTCATGCCTTTTTGTCCAAATTGTGCTTTGTTAATAAATCTTAAGGGTCATCATGAAAAGGAATTTGTGTTAGAGGGAGCAGAATAAACGTCCACGTTTTCCGTCCGAGTGCTCTGGAAATTAGTGCCGTGATATTTTCCAGGATCTTGCACGTGACTGTGTGTGATGCAATCGGAAGCAAATCTTACTGTTGTTGGAAACTAATACACAAAGCAAGTACACGGCCACTCTCTTCAGCGTGAGGGACTCTTCCTGTTCCATGCAGTCGGCCAAGCCACAGAACATCTCCTCTCTGCACAGGCTCTGCTTACAGCTCTCTAAAAACCAGACATGCAGCTCAGGGTTAGGGAGTGTTAGAGAGTGTGACGTTTCCATCTTAATAAAATGTGAAATACACACCGTTAACTTCAGCCAGAGAGCTGAGCGTGAATAGAGCCGTCTCTTTAACCTCAGAGTAATCGCTGGCCTTGGAGAGGTTATAGATGAACGTCACACCTCCAATCTCTCTGAGGAACTCTATATTCTGACCTGCTAAACACAGACGAACCAACACTCACTATGTGTGTGTGTGAGCGTAATACTGTGTGAAATTCAGAGTGTGTGTAAAACTGACAGTTCTGTTGGCAGATTGAGACGACGGTGAGTAAAGCTTGTTTCTGAGATGCTGGACATTTCATCTGGTACTTCAGACACTCCAGTAATAAGCGCAGATCGGTCCTGTTGGCTGTAAAGGGTTATGTAAGGTCAGGAAACTAAACGAGATATACAGTGAGTAGAGTATAAGTAATGAAAGAGGAGCTTGGGAAACGATGTAAGTGCACTGATCTCGTCCATCACGTTGCAGTCATGTGATTATAAAACAATAAATAAATTTAATTAAATGGACCGCTGCCAGTTTAGAAGATACAGTTTCCCAAATTGGTTCCTTTATGGGTCACTTTTAAACTAAACAGTGAGTACCTCTTCCATGTTTTATAAAAAAAAAAAAAAAAAAAAAAAAAATGAGTGAGGGGCATCCTAGCTCTTTTTTTTTTTTTTACTGAGTCAGATATTTTGGTTCAGCTCACCAATAAGAGTCGATTCTTTTGGCTCCCAAACTATTCGTTCCACAGTTTGTGATATTTTGACAGGTATTATTGTTCTTTGCGAAACTATGACTTGAAACTGGTTTGTGAAATCTTAATCTACATTCTAATAAACAAGGAGGAAAAATAAGAGGGGGAAAAATAAACCCCAAACAATTCATATATGCAAGTCGGCTCAAAGAGTCGACTCTTTCAGGAGAATTATATTTCTCTTAAATTAATAACTTACCGTTTAACATTGTGGAAACAGCTGGTTTATGTTTCTGTGTGAAAATATCTACAAAAAAAGTCATTAAGATCACTGCAATTTCAACAACGGTTTTAATCACAGTTCGAATCAAACTGAAATCGAATAGCTAATTCGCCTAGAAATTTCGTTTGTTATACGTTTCTCTTAACGTTATGTGTAGTTATAAAATACACTCTTAGATATAACCAAGATGTAGCTAAGACACACAATTTAAATTACATTAACTAATTTTAAATAAACTTATAACAACCATTCTAAAAGCGTCTGTGTAAATCGTTGAGTAGATTAATGCTAACTAGCTAGCTCGCATGAAAATAACTTGTTAGTGATAGCTTTACCTCACCTGTTTTCCCGCCACTGCGTCACGTCACACGCCTAAAAAATGACTAAAGGACAGAAACATGGCTTATATCATCTAAAAGACACTCGAAGCGAAAATATATGCGATTAAAAATATGTTGGCTCTCTACCGTCGGTTTAAAATGATTTAACTCGCTAAAGGGCCTTCATTAAAGTATAAAAGTAAAAATGGTACAGCACTACATTACCCAGAATGCTCCTTTAACAGCGCTGCGGAAGTGCGCATGCGCAGCAAGACTAACCCGGAGAGGTGTAACACAGAAACCAGTTCGTTAACTATTCGTTCATTTTGACAGGTAGTCTAATACTTTTTTAATGTCTTGCTTGGTTTTTTAAACTATTTCCAAACGATTTAAACGACACCAATGTGAGGAATTTGTAAAAAGGAAAGCAGAATATTTTGATTAAATGGCTTCTGGAGCTAGTTAGCTTGTTGGATAATGGTTAGCCAAGGTAATGTAATGTAATGTAATGTAATGTGTACGGCGTGTTGGGTTAAGGGTTACAAGCCTATTATTAATATTATTAATATATACATAAAGTGTATTTTCCTTATGGTTTACATAGAAAATCTGTGCGGTTAATAATCTACAGTAAATAAACAAGCCTAAGCCTCGTACACACAAGGAACTAATAACTATTGTAGTAATCGACTAGTACACAGCAACGGAGAATTAATCAATTTCTCTTAAAAATCCTGTATAATATTGCGCTTTCACGCGACAGCAAGATAAAATACTAATCAGACATGTATTACAATTAAACATGACTTCTTTCTTTAATGGTGTGTTTGCGTTAATATTAAAAGGAAAGGCCGTAAATAATTATAGCCTGTAAAACAGAACGGAAGTACTTATATGGGCATGACGGAAAGCAGCTGAATCAGCTGCACATGCGCAGAAGTGAACGTAGATGCGTAGATGTTATCCAGGCGTTTTACACTTCATTTTCTGGCAGTGCATTATGCGGTATTCTGCAATATTTACGTTTAATAACAAAGTGTGAGTAGAACTGAATTAAAAAAAATAAATCTAAACGTCCTGTCGTGAGTTAACCTCTGCGTCAGTGCTATGAGATTTAGCTTGATATCGATGTTATGATGTCATATCTCTAACTCCTACTCTAAAGTGTAAACACTAACACACGTAAAAGAATCATGAGGTGTTGTGTGTTCATATTCGTTAATGCTCGATGATTTATTATTTTTTATTCTTTCAGATGTAGGTGCATTAGACTCCACCCACTTTGACAGTGATGTCATCAAATATGTGCACACGCCTCCTGTTCCGGCTCGGCCAATCGAGTCGAGCGGTTTTCTCCACTAGTCTTCACGCTAGTCCCGACTGCCATTCCAGCACGAGGCTCGTTTGGGTGCGGTTCTGCTCATCTCGGGGAAGGAGGTCAGACCGGGACTCGGGTCAAGACAGAGAACATGGACTCTCTTCTGCTGGACGTGAGCTGAACTTCCAGCTGAGCCGGCTGCAGGTGGACGCCATGCTGCGTGGTAACGAGCAGTCTGTGCGAATTCCTGAGTTTGATGGACGTGGCGGTCTGAGTCCCGTGCTGAAGTTTGAGAGCAATCAGCTTGCTGCTAATTCTCCTCTGGAGGACAGACGCAGCAGCGCCACCTGCTTGCGGACACGGGGAATGCTGTTTGGAGTTTTTGACGGTCACGGCGGTCATGCGTGCGCTCAGGTGGTCAGTGAGCGTCTGCCTTATTATGTCACCGTGGCGATGATGTCAGAGTCCAGCCTGGAGGATCTGGAGGCTTCGATGGAGACGTTACGGCCGGTACCGCCGGTTCTGCAGTGGTACAAACACCACAATGACCACAACTACCGTGAGTCCGCTGCTCTGTATGTCAATCACTTGCGTGTCTTCTGGCAAGAGCTGCTCGCCAGCGAAGAACACGGAGACGGGATGAAGCCCAGCGACGCCCTCAGCTATGCTTTCCAGCGCCTGGACGCGGATCTATCACTGGAGGCTCAGGTCCCGTTAGCGAGCGATCTAATGCGGAACACGGCGGTCCAGGCGGCTTTCGCAGGGTGCACGGCTTGTGTCGCTCATGTTGGACCCGAAGGCGTTTATGTAGCGAACGCTGGAGATTGTCGAGCCGTGCTCGGAGTTCAGGAAAGCGACGGGAGCTGGAGCGCGTTGCCTCTTACTCAGGATCACAACACGAGCAACTCGGCCGAAGTGGAGCGAGTGCTCTCTCAGCACCCGTCTAGCGAGCGGCAGACGGTTATGGTGGACGACAGGCTGCTCGGCGTGTTGATGCCGCTGCGAGCTTTTGGAGACGTTCGGTTTAAATGGAGCCGCGAGCTGCAGCAGAGCGTGTTAGAAAACGGAGGCTGTGATTCAGAGGCGCTGAATCTTTATCAATACACACCACCCAATTACCTCACGCCACCATACCTGGAGGCCACGCCCGAGGTCACTTATCACCGTCTGCGCCCGCAGGACCACTTCCTGATCCTGGCATCGGACGGTCTGTGGGACGAAATGGACAGTGAGGAGGCGGTCCGGCTGGTGGCGGAACATTTAACTGGCATCCACCTGCAGGCTCCGGTCTCGGCCAGTCAGTGCCAGCTCAGCCTGGGACAGATGCACCAGCTATTGCTGCAGCGCCGGGCGCGTGCCACGCCCGCACTCGACCTGAACGCAGCTACGCACCTGATTCGCCACGCTCTTGGGACAAATGAGTACGGAGAGATGGACCAGGAGAGACTGGCAGCCATGTTGGCACTCCCAGATGACCTGGCACGCATGTACCGCGATGACATCACCGTCACTGTAGTTTATTTCAACTCTAGTCTTAACAAAACCTCACGGAATAATTTGTGACAATTCTCTGTGAACAAACCTGTAAACAAACCTGTATCTCTGATAAACACTGAAGAAGAACAAACACTGAGACGTTCAGCCTGGTTTTGAGCACGATGAATGAAGTTTAAATATAAAATTAAAACTTGAGACATGTAGAGAATGAAGTTTTAATTGCATAATGGGAATGAAGACCAAAATTAGTGAGAGTTGAGATTCACAGCCCTGTATGTTGAGATTATTTTCTTGATACTTGCCTTTTTATCACATTTTCATGATATTATAACAATGAAGAAATGACGCACATTTTTAACAGTAAATGAACCTCTGCATCTCGTTAGTGAGTCGCTTCATCACGTCGCTGCTTCCAGCGTGCTGCACGTGTGAAATTTACTCGCAGTTTTAACTTACTCGAGTAAGTTTACTCGCAGTCGCTCACAAGCTTCTCAGATTACCTGTTTTTTAAAAAAAGTGACAGATTTTAATCTCAGGTTCATAAAAACTATGCAAAAAAAACCCACTGCCCTTGATAACAATATATTGTGGGTTAAATATCACATTGCGATGTAATACTGTATAACTGATTATCAGCATGTGCCGAGTCCGAGTGTACATTTATTTAACCCGTTAAACTTTTTATTTTAATTGTCAAGTGATCACATATTTCACGTGTATATTAAATCCAGTCTTTCATACGTTTTCCTCTTGTGAACGCTTGTCAGTTTGGATGTACGTGTGCCTGTTTTAAAGAAAAAAACTTTTGTTGAGTTTCTTCTTCCTTTTTCTTGTTTTGTGTTGCTGCTCCTTTTCCAGTGGAACACACTATATACAGCGGATATGACATTATTAAGAAATGTTTACATGGTCCTGTATTCTCTAAATGTGTTTAATTACTCGTTTATGTTCAATATAACTTGAACAATCTTCGTGTGTCTTCACCAATTTTTTTCTTTTTCATTTTCATTCTCTTTCCTCCACTGGATGTTTTCTATGACGCTGTTTTGATGTTGTACTTTAGCGGAAGCTCGATCTGTAAAACCCAGCTGTAAAACTCTTGAGTTCAGGAGTAAAACGCTGGTTATGTGTTGGTCATTAGATACGGCACATAGTTATTATCCAGTTATTATACGTCTTGTAGTTATTAACCAGCTCATGTTTTATGCTGTGAACTTAATTCTGTTTTTCCCCTGTTATTTATGACTGCATTTCCTTTTTGAAAAGTTAACCAGCCATAATGTATAAAGCCAGGAATAATTAAAGGGTATGAATAACATTTCAAATATTTATGACTGTGTCCTATTATTATTATTATTATTATTATTATTATTATTATTATTATTATTTAATATTTTATTCACTATGCAAAGCTACGTTACTGTACAGGACAAATTAACCCTGACTGTGTGTGTGTGTTTGTGTGTGTGTGAGAGTGAGAGTCAGTGGCCATTTTAATTTCATTATGTACACCCACATTTCTTTTGTACTGAGCAAAATCTCTACCACCCAAATAGTATCTGCTCAGTGCTGCTCCTTTAGACCCGAAGAATGAGGTATGTGGGTGCCAATACTTTATGCAGAATAGCATATGGGTTACCTACAAATGACCTGTCTGATGAATTACATATATTTATTGGTGGATGTTAATATATTTTGCGTCTATCTCACCTGCTGCTGAAATAAGTAATCACTGCCCTAAGAAGAAATATATATATATATATATATATATATATATATATATATATATATATATATATATATAATATATATATAATATATTATTATATTATACTATAATTATTACTAGTGGAGTGCTATGTCCATACGCTTAGACTATTAAAACCTGTTTTAATTTTAAAAAACACTGTAGGGCAATTTATATTTATTATTATTATTATTATTATTATTATTATTATTATTATTACTAGTAGTAGGGACAATACTGATATAATAAATTAACAAATAATGTTTTATAATTCCATAGTGCATGAGTGTTACCACTTATCACTAACAAATGACTATAAATGTATGTAAATGACATGAAAAGAAATTTATATAATATCTAAAATGTATTATGTTAAATATATAGATATAAATCATTACCTCTTGCACTAAGAAGGTACAAATTATTATAACAGAAATGATTTTTTAAAGCACTTTACATGGGTTGATATTTATATTGATACTCCTGCCATTGGTTTAAATTGATTATATTAATTTATAGCTGTCAGAGTTTTGTGTTTGATGCTTTTCATTTATTTATTTTAAAATATTTTAAAGGCTCTTTGTCGTAATTTCCGCGGAAACAGGAAGGCGGGGCGGGACATATCTAGTGGCTCCTCCCCCCTTTTAAAATAGCCAATCGCTCAACAGAGGCAACTTCAGCGAGGGGGAGGGACGCCTCAGATTCTAGACAGCATTTGATTGGACAGAAAATCTGATGAGCCGCTAAAGTGCAGATTGATGTCATTAACACTGTTGATCCGTATCGGTGGTAGAGATAGAGCGTAAATTTTGAACGCGTGTATCTTCTAAATGTGAATTTTGTCGTTGTTATAAAGCGGACTAACTTATAGATAACCTTAAGGTGAACATATTCGTACTAAAAGCCACAAAACCTGCGTTTTGATGTCATGGGGACTTTAAGTGTATTTCTGGTGGCAGTGTTGTGAATGACCAACAGGGGGCGTGTGTGTGTCTCTTCTCCCCTCCCAGCGCGGCCCCGCGTCACCGCCGTCACGCGCGCGGAAATTCAAAAGTTCTTCCTTCAGTTTGAACGAAGCGCGTTCACGAGAAGCGGCCGTGTGTTAGTTCAGTCCTGTCACTGAGGTAAGAGAAAATAAAACATTTACACAATTTCAACTCGGTACCAAATCAGTCACTTTCCTTCTCCTGATCTACAGAGCGCGCGATTCATGTTGTTTGTTTGTTATTTTCGAAGTTAATGTGCTAGTTAAGAGTTAGCTTGAGTGAGCTAATGTTGTAATGTGGACAAGTTGTTCCAGCTTTCCTCAGCTGTTTATAAAGACTGTTACACAAACTACACAATCTCCAGTGGAAATGAAACTCAGAAGTATTCTTAAGCTGTAAAAATTAATATGGTAATCGTGTAATTAGCTTGTTAGCGTCAGTGCTGTTCGCTAGCTAAACATTAGCTAAACGTTTTCTAAAAACAAACAAACAACTAAATAAATAAATAAAAAGTTTGACTAATTTGCTCTCCCCTGGTTGTGACAGTAAGAGGATGGAAAAGCAGACGGAGAAAACCCCAAAGAGGCAGAGAGACCCGCTGGAGGAGAACACCTCAACTTCTTTTGGTGTGTGTTTCAACTTCCGGGTGAAAATATCATATCGCGATACTTTGCACTGCATGATATTTGTATAAACAGAATCACGATATAACGGGTATTAATCCCCTGCAAGTGTTACAAGTTGGTCATAGTTCAAAATAAAACTGTCTACAAAAATAAATTAACTGCAAATGATATTATTTTTTATTCTAATGAATAAATTGTTCATGTTTTACAAATTTAAAGGCTCAGTACAAAAGTTTAACATTGAATCAGCTGATTATAATCAGTTTGTAATTGCTATAAATATCCATGTATATATTTTTATTAAGAAAATGCATCATGATACCTGCAATAATATCACGATATCGATGTTATGTGATCATATTGCCCCGCCCTCTTTTACACAAACCTTCACTTAGCTCCGCTCAGTTAAATCATTCCTCCACTTCTTTTCTGTCTTGAGGTAAAACCTGATCTTCTGCTTTTTTTTTTTTTTTTTGTTTGTTTTTTTTTGCCTGACAGCCCGGATACGTTAGTCACGTTTGCAAGTGCAAAAGTTTTCACCCCCTTGGTTTCCATGCTGCAAAATAGAAAACACAAAAAAAAAATTGTTTAAAAGAAATCCAATGAAAAGGTGATCAGACACAGCTGGTTTGATGGCAAAATTGTAAAAAAAAAAAAAAAAAAAAATGAATCTTTAACATTTTTGCAGAATTGTTTTCCTCCTTTTTGATGTTAAATCGTTTATTTTTTTACATTAAATATAAAAGTATAATTGTAAAAGTTTTCCTGTTTTGCTGGAAGTTTCTGAACAACCCTCTATATCTTGAGGAATATCATGTATCGTTAAAATTATCGTGATTTTGATATTTTTGTCGTATCGCTCAGCCCTCACTTCAGTATGATCAATATTAATGTTATTGATGATCCTCTTGTGGTGTGTGTAGAGCTTGAGGCGGAATTAAAGAGAAGGCGCTTGGCTCCAGGAGGAGTGGAGAATCATAACCCTGAGCAGCGAGCAGTGAGGTCTCCGGCCCGATCACGGCGCGTAGAGTCGGAGGTGAAACCGGACACGCCCGCCGTTGCGTCAGTCCGACTAAGAGTTCAGCAACTCGCTCAGAGACGGGATGGTGAGAGAAGAGTCGTTTATCTTCCTTTATCCATGGTGAGCTCTGAGTGGTTTGTGTTTATAATGTGAGTGTGTGTGTGTGTGTGTGTGTGTGTGTAGGTGGGGCTGCACTGGTCCAGCGCTGTATGTCAGACCCCGGGACAGAGAGTCCCTCCAGCACTTTACTGCGAGATGTTTGTCACATCGGTGAGTGTTTCAGCGTCGTCCTGCTTCCTGATCTGTCATTTTCATCCCGTTTCCTCTCACAGAGTCAGACCTGGAAACGTATAGACCTTCCGATATGGAGATACAAGCACTCTAAATTGTTTATCTTTAAACACCTTCTTATATTTTTTAAATATAAAAACCTAAAAAAAAAAAAAGGTTGGAAATTTGGGAACTATTTTGGGGGGAAATGTGAGTGTTGTTTTGTACAGTAACACGAAACATTAGCACTCTAAATCGTTTATTTAAAAATTTTAAAAACATGAACATCTAAAGACCTGGAAAGGTACACTTTAGAAAATATGTTTCTGGAATTTTAGCTAATAAACCTACAGGCCACGCCCACAAATGACAACAGAAACGGTTTCTACATCTTAAACATCGTTGTTAGTTACTCACTATCACGAACACACACCTGATGGTAAATGATTACTGTGTGTGTGCGTGTTTTTCAGGTGAAGGAGAGTTTAGCTCTCGGTTGGAGCGCTTTAAAGCCCTGACCCCAGAGAGCATCCCCGCCCCGGCCACGCCCAGCACACGCCAGCTCTCCAGCTTTGTCCACAACATGCAGCAGCAGCTCAACACCGTCATGACCCCCAGCTCCAAGGAGGCTTCCCGCATACGCCAGGTACACACGCGCACACAATCAGCCTGAGTGTGTGTAATCTCTCGGGTTGTGTGACTCAGTGTGTGTGTGTGTTTCAGGCTCGAGAGGATGAGCTGAAGTCACTCAGGGTGCAGCCTCTCACAGAGAACATGTGGCTCAAGAGGAGCTTCTCCGACCCTTCACTGGCTGAGGTATATTAATCTTATTTGATAAGTTCTCTCGTGTATTTTTGATTCGTAAGGATGCATCACAGTGTTTTTTTCAGTCTGAGTGCCAGTAGAGCAGTATCAGCGAGGGTGAACATTTTAAAAATGGTCGCACGGCGCCGTACCGCTCGCTGGTGCTGCTCTTCATTAGTACGTAATGCTAATTCTAACGTTTTTGTCAGAGGGTTCCGTCTCCAAGCAGCTCTTGTGTTTGCCAGAGGACCCGAAAAATTCCCTGGCCTCCGTTACAGTTTGACAATGTGAGCCTATGTCTTGTTTGTTCGAGGATGGTGATGTGCACCGGGTGTGTGTGTGTGTGTGTTTAAAACTGGTGGGTTTTTCTCCCTACACATTTAAAGGTGTAATAGTTTATCACTGTGGAAAGCTGCATGTCTAAATCATCACACTGATTTAGATCACACATCACACTCTTGTATTTCTGATGTGTTTGCTGACGCTGTGACTATAAAATCTGTTAAAACGGACCAGAGGAGTGTAAGAGCAGAACGCTTGAGCTGATTCGGATGATTTATAAAGTGTTTTTTACTCTTCTTACTGTAATCGATAGACGTTAAGCTGTGGTACAACAAACATGAGTATCTTTAAATAAATAAACTGATGTTGGGTTTCCCGAGTGTGTGAGAGGAACTGAGTAATCAGCGTTTGCTCTGTTTGTTAGGACGACTCCAACATCAATTTAAAAGAATCCGAATGCAGTTTAAACTTCAGTGGAGTGAACGAGATGACGGGAGACAGTTTCAGTGCCACGTCTACCTTCACTGCGGAGATACAACCTCCTGCTACAGCACTCTGTCCTTCAGGTAAACCTGCCATCATGGCACTGCTGAGTTCTGCATTCTGATTGGGTCAGAAGGTGTTTGAGTTTTCTATAACAGCAACTCTGACAGTAGTGCAGGTTTATATTAATGCGCTCGTTCTAAATATAATACAGTATCGTTTCTATAGTAACGGCTCATTCACAGGGACGTGTACAGCACATGCTCCACTGATGATAAACGGATTAAGAAATGTGTGTAATCACTGATATGGTAAGATGTTTATGTAACATGTATGGAAGGAGTCCCCAGTGTCAGAGCTGTGTAACAGTCCGAGGTAAAGCTGTAACTTTTAAGTTTTCCGACAAGCTGTGTTTTTTAACTTGAAGAGAGGGAGTAGAGAGAGAGAATAGAAGGAGGGAATAAAGAGAGAGAGAATAAAGAGAGGGATGGTGAGGGAACGAGTGTTTATAGCTGCTATGACGTAAGCAACAACAGGAACTCACTTCATTCCTCAACATTAAATGTAATTATAAATGGAGAAAACATTTGATGTGTCGTTCTTTAATAAAAAATAAATAAATTTGCATTCGTTGCCAAATTGCTGTTGTGTAAGAGGAATAAAACACTCAGGCATGTGCTTTTAGAGGAAACTAATCAACCTGACCTCAGCTTCATCACCGGTCAGTAATATAAAGCTTCAACAGAATGGATTTAATCCACTCGGGGTTTTTTTGTTGTTGTTGTTGTTGTTTTAAGAATCGCTTCCTCATGAGGGAATGAGCACTTCTGCCTTAATCGACACGATGTTTGAAGACGTCTTGCAGGCCGCTGACAGAGAAGAGGAAGAAGAGAAAGAGGAGGAAGAGAAAGAGGAGGAGGAAGAGAAAGAGGAGGAAGAGCGAGAGGAGGAGGAAGAGAAAGAGGAGGAAGAGCGAGAGAATGACAGCCGTGTCTCTGACGGCAGAGAGGAAGCCGACATGGAGACTGCTGAAACTGAGCCGAGGTCGAGATCTCCGAATTCTATCCTCGGAGGAGATGAAGAAGCTTGTGACGGAGAACAGAAAGAGTGCGAGAACTGGAACAAAGAAGAGGAAGTATCTGGAGAGAGAGAGGAGAGCGCAGTGTGTAACGAGGAAGACTTCCTGTCTCTCCCGCCGAGCTGCATCCTCTCTCCACTCAGCAAGTATGTGGAGGCCGTCGTCACGCCGATGGTAAGCCACTTCCTGGTTTTGACGAGCATTTCATCTTGCGTACACTAATGTGATTATTTAAAAAAGTTAGTCTTCTCAACTTTCCTGTATTTTGTAAGTCAACTTTACATTAAAAAAAAAATGATTTAGAGGTTGACGACCACTGCGCCTCCACCCATGGTGCTGTGTGACTCTGCAGAGGAAGTGGCCACGCCCCCTGCTCCACCTCTGTACAGGTAAGATCACGAAGAAGTAGGCCAGTAAAATGTGCCACTAGGAGCTCCAGCATGCTTTTTGGCTCGGTCATGTATGGATTTCCTACATAACATCAGTTCACATGCAGTGTAATAATCCTTTAATTAGGCCACCTGAAGTAATCAAATGAAATCCAATCATTTATCATTAACCCACTAATATTAATCAACCTCCACTAATATTGGCACCCTTGGTTAATATGAGCAAATAAGGCTGTGATAAATTGTCTTTATTGTTTAAGCTTTTGATCTTTTGTTAAAAAAATTCTCTCAAAAATACTTTCACAGCCTTATTTGCTCATATTTACCAAGAATTAAAAGTTTTGTATAATCAAAATTAATCAACACATTCTGACCAATCACAATCCAGGATGTGAGGTAAAGTGATGCTTCCTTTTGTTATTAATTATAATTGTTTTTTTAATTATTATTATCTGCAGTATTGATGCGTACCGCTCTCAGAGAAAGAACCCTCCTCCGTCCTCTCAGAGTGTAACTCCTGGAGTTCAGAAACAGTGTGCTGAGAAATCTCACCTCAAACCAGCCGTCAACACCAAGGAGACTATAAAGGTGCGTGTGTGCGCGTGCGTGCGTGCGTGTGTGCGTGTGTGTGTGGATGAAAATGTCCTCGTAAAACTTGGTGGTCAAAAAAATACACCCGAGCGTGGAGACTGTGGATCTGTTGTGAAATAGACGATTAGATGAGAAAATTATTTAAATAACTAGATTAAAACAATAGTTGATTTTTTTTTTTTTCTTCTTCTTTTGTCAGTACAAACCTACAGAACACTAATAACAATAAACGCTGCAACCCAAAGCACTCGGCATGTTTGATTCACTTTGATTCGGTAGAGTTGATTTAGAGTTGAATCAGTTTCTCACTGGAGTTCACTTGCTCAGATGCTCTTGGGGGCCTCTGTGTTCTCACTGTGTGTGTGTGTGTGTGTGTGTGTGTAGGCTTTCAGTGACGAGGCATCCGTGCTGCAGACCATTATTAACCAGACCATACAGGCCCTGAGCTGCTGTAGTGATGAAGAACATGGCAAAGGATCTCTGCAGGAGGCAGAAGCTGAGAAGCTCCTGCTCGTTTCCTGTGAGTAGAGAACGTATCTTCTTTATCAGATGGGCGTCGTTCTAATGAGGGCTTGTACGTGGTATATCAGTGATGATGTTTCAGAGAGGTTAACACTAAGGTACGGTTTGTTCTTAAAGCATTTCCAGTCTAGCTCATATTTCTCACGTGCAACATTATTACCAGTCGTATAAAAAGAAGCGAGTGGGGTACGATTCTTCACTAGTCTTCTGAGCGTCCAGCGACATCACTTCTTGTGCTCATGAATGTGGGGGCAGTGGAGGCTTGACGGTTAAGGCTTTGGGTTTCTGATCAGAAGGTCAGGGATTCAAGCCCCAGCACTGCCAAGCTGCCACTGTTGGGTCCTTGAGCAAGGCCCTTAACCCTCTCTGCTCCAGGGGGCGCTGTACCATGGCTGACCCTGCGCTCTCACCCTGCGCTCTGACCCCAACCTCCTGACATGCTGGAATATGCGAAGAAAAAAATTTTCACTGTTCTGTAATGTATATGTGACCAATAACTCATTCTCATCATGAATATACCAGGTGAAACGGTCTACATGTGTTGTGTGCCGCAGGTGAGAAGCGTGCGGCCCTGCTGGCCGAGATCGGGCGACTGAGAGAGGGAGGGGCAGGACGAGAGCCGGACTCCCGCGCTGACCGTCTGCAGCCGTGTAGAGGCACCGTCAGCATCAACAACATCCAGCTGCCCCTCAAGGTGGAGTTTTTGTGCTCCGCCCACACAGGTGAGTTCAGGACGAGAGAGAGAAGTGTAAATGCAGTCGTTGGTGTACAGCGTCATTGATGCGCCGTCTCTCTGTGCAGCTCGTCCTACTCACTACTTTTTCATCCTGATCCGTTACGGAGCGTGTAACATCATAGCCACGCCGCTGGCTACTGCTGCAGATGCTGAGAACGGAGACACCATCACCTTTCCCACCTCCATCACACTGTCAGTCTGCTCACTCATTATTATTATTATTATTATTATTATTATTATTATTATATGAGGGTATGTCCAATTGAAACCCTGTCTGATATAAATTACAGTTGAATCTAATTTAGTTTCTGTTTCAAAGCTTCAGTTCCAGTTAATGATGAGGTTCAGTCAGAACTAATGTTTCTTCCCAAGATAAATGAAGCTATCTTATCTTAATTTGTCAGCTGTCAAAAGCAGGAAATATAACTGGAATGGGAAATGTGCCAAATATCATCAGACACTGCTCTAGGTTAATATTTCTGATGCGTTACCCAATATCAGATCCGAGTTTACCTAGAACAAAATGTTGTGTAATATTAAATAATACTGCACATGAAGAAGCATTAACTCATCCAACCCAGGATAGAAAGCACGGTATCATGACCTTGTGATTTCTTCATACCTGCTCTCTGTGTGTGTGTGTGTGTGGGTATATGTTCTCTCTCTCTCTCTCTCTCTCTCTCTCTCTCTCTCTCTCTCTCTCTCTCTCTCTCTCTCTCTCTCTCTCTAGGCAGGACATCCGCTCTAACTTTGAGATTGATGTAGAAGTCTACAGCCTGGTGAGTAGATCCATTTTATACCAGTCCGCTCCAGAGCACTGTTCTAGCCTTTCCTTCAGCCCCCGCCCACACACACTGCACAGTAAGTGTCTGTTCTTCAGAGTGTCATTTTATTTTCTTCACGTGTTTGTGTTGTAGTCCAACAGCGCAGCTAACAGCAGCAGTGCTAGTGTTCAACAGCACCGCACGTCCACCAGATCAAAAGTAAGTACACGGGTTATACTGCTAATACAGTGTGAGGTGGGTAAACGTTCAGATAAAGCTCATGCTGTGTGTGTGTGTGTGTGTGTGTGTGTGTGTGTGTGTGTGTGTGTAGGCAACACCAAGGAAGCTACTCAGCAGCATTAAGGTACTTTATTTTTTTCTTTCTTTCTTCTTCTGTTAAGTCTGTAAAATAAGGGTTAGTATTAATAATCATTATATTATTATAAGAATATAACTTAGTTATTTTCAAATAATTGTATTAACAATATAAATTACTTTATATTTAATCATGAATTATCTTTTAATGAGTGTTTTTTAAATTGTAATAATGAGTATTGATAATTCTATTAATAATGAAGGTAATAATTTTTTGCTGTTTTAAAATTCCTTATGTTTAATAGTTGTTGTTGTTGTTGTTATTATTATTTTTATTGTTAATGTTAATATTTTTGTGTAATGTTTTTAAATATATGAATTAGGTACTAGTTTGTTTTTTACTTTTTACAAATCTCTTAATTACTTATAAATAGTACTCAGCATTATTATTATTAATAATACTATTCTTAGGGGTTTTTTTACTTTATTTATGTAATAGCAATTATTATTGTTAAAAATATCCATTATTGTTTTACTTTAACACTAAAATAATTATTATAAATAGTTTTACTTTTTGTATTATTTTTGGATTTGATAGTTAATTAGTATTATTATTATGATAATGGTGAGTTGTTGTTGTTGTTGTTGTTATTATTATTATTATTATTATTATTATTATTATTATTATTAGGGCTGGGTGATATGGCAAAAATATCATATCACGATACTTGAGGACGTTTCTATGATACACAGTGCGAATTATGATATATAATTTAGTTAACAAACTATCTGCAAAACAGCAGTAAAATAAACAAAAGTGATGATACTTTTCTTTAAGACCTACAAAGACAAAAGATTACGTTTTAAAAAAACAAATAATAATTTGTAATTATTAATAACATAAAAAAAACACCACAATACCAACAATATCTCAGAAAAGTGTATCATATACTCATTTATCACAATATCAATATTATCAATATATCAACCAGCCCTAATACTTCTTCTCCTTCTCCTCCTCCGTCTTCTGAATCTTCTCCTCCTTCTATTTTTCCTTCTCCTCCTTATTCTTCTTCTTCTCCTTCTACTTCTTCTTCTTCTCCTTCTTCCAGAGTAAAATGATGAAATGGTCACACCTGTGTTTTCTTCCCTACAGAAATCCAACCTGTGTTCCACTTGTAAGTCTTTCCATTTCCCATCAGGTTTAATGGTGTTAATGACTCTGTACCTGCTGCTCTCTAATCTGTCCTTGTTGTTTCTCTTCACCACAGCTGGATCTTCATCTGCTCTGGATCCTCGGCGCTCCAGTAACTTCTCTTTAGTGGGTTCTCACAAGATCACCCTCTCCTCCCTGGGGCAGAGCAAGTTCCTGCTGGACAAGGTGGGGCTTTAAAGAAAACTCTCGCGTGTGTGTGTGTGTGTGTGTGTGTGTGTGTGTGTGTTGCACTGTGGTGGGGTCTGTGGTTATGTAACTGCCTCCTCTTTCCTTGTGCCGTTTTTTTCTCCTCTCAGATGAAGTTTGAGGGCAAAATCAGGCGACTCCTGGGAGATGAGTTTCAGGAAAAGGTGTCTGACTGCCTCCTCTTCACGTTCTTCTTTCTGTCTCGGTGTTTGGTGTGTGCTGTACTGTCAGCTGTATGGACTGTAACTAACGTCAAAAATAATCACACATGAACGACACACAGGAAATACACTCGTGTTCAGCACAAATATGACACGTGTAAACCTTTCTTCACATTCTTTATTCTTTTTTTTTTTCTTGAATATTTTATTTCAGCCCCGCCCTCTCTGTTGTTCGAAGCCACGTGTTTGGTCACGCCCCTCAAAACGTTGCTGTAGTATGTTGCAGTCAAAACCCTGGATGTAATCATGTGATTAATCTTCCTAACCCCTGATTCATAAAGTTGGCAGACATTGTCATTCTTAATCACAGCATGAGCACCGTAAATATAAGGATTATATAACCTTAGGTTATATTCAGGTTAATACTGACTGCGTAAGAGATTTAAATATAGATATAGATCATTCTCAAAAATATCTTTCTATAAAAGAACAATAATTAGGGGATTTGATGATGGTTGTTTTTTTTTTTTAACCAGTGACGTGCAGAGACGTCTGTACAAATATTTCATAACAAATGTTTGCTTTAATTTTTGAAACTGATATTTTTAGAATAGATATAAATATGAATATTCTAAACCTAATCGAGAGACATGCATGTATTTCATCGTGACTTCTGTCCTCAATTTGGTAGCTTTTTAAAAAAATCCTATGAAGTAGATATTTGTGAGAGGAACGAGTTAAATTTTCCCTCTTGATTGTTACAGATGTAAATTAAGATTTGTGGGTGTTTTATGAGTTTTGCTTGAATTTAAGTTCAGCTTGCGGTGAAACTTTATGTTGTAATGAGAGTGTATGAAGTGATTCACTGGTTTTGATGTACCTGTATAATTTTAGGTGCCCTTCCTGTCTCCCCTGGAGGGTCACATCTACCTGCGTCTACACAGCGAGAGTCACTCCGACGTACAGCACCAAGGATTTCTGGTGTGTGAGAGAAATAATTGCATCGTATTGTTCTCAAGTACGATTTGACATGTTTTGTTCATACACTGTGTTTATTTCTCCTTATAACTTTTTTTACTCTCCTCACCAGACCATGTTTGAGGATGTGAGTGGATTTGGAGCGTGGCAGCGCCTCTTCTTTAAGCTAGAAGGAGGTATTCTCTATTACTGGTACTACCCCAATGAGATGGGCAGCAAGGTGGGAAACGGCATGGCTCTGATATGGCAGATTGTTTTAAACTCTCGGCAATACAGCTTTCTGTGCTGTTTCTCATTTCTCCTCTCTTGTTTATTGTTCCTCTTTCAGCCAGCAGAGGGCAGCATCTCTCTGTGTGGCTTTGACAGTGTGAGGCCTGTGGAGAGGGACTCCTGCGCTCGGCCTCACACCTTTGAACTGGTGAACTCTAGGACCCTGCAACAAGACCACAGCCGCACCCTGACCAAGTATGATGTTCTGTATATTATTTAGTCCAAATAATCAGAAGTCTATTATAAACCATGCTGCTGCTGAGTTCTGGACTGTGATTGGTTAGAAGGTGTTGTTTAGTTTTCTATAACAGCAGCTCTGACAGTAGCGCAGCTGCACATCACATGTGGTCCTTTTTAATACGGTATCGTTTCTATAGTATTTCTGTAGTATTGTTCTATAGTAGCGGCTCATTCGCAGAGTCTTCATATGGAAACGTTTTCTTAAAGTAAGGAGACGTTTATGTAACAGTCGGAGGTAAAGCTGTAACTTTAAGTTTTCCCACATCTTCATCACAGAGGAGTTTACACTTCTTTACTGTTTCTCACTAACACAAGCAAACTGCGTATTTATTATTTTCGTTATTATTATTATTTCAATCTTATTAACGTGAACAGAGAGAGAATAGAGAGAGGGATGGTGAGGGAACGAGTGTTCATAGCTACTATAACGTAAGTGACAACAGGAAGTAACTTATTTCAACGACATTCCACAACATTAAACGTAACTATAAATGGATAAAAGTATGAAGTGTCGTTCTTAAATAAATAATAATTGTAATTGTTGGTACGTTGCTGCGATGTAAGAAGAATAAAAAAACTCAGACGCGCTGTTACAGGAAAATAATCAACTTCAAGATGGTAACGGTAACTCCACTTCATCTCTCATATATATATATATATATATATATATATATATATATATATATATATATAAAATGTAATATACACACACACACACAGATAACGTCTTTTCCTCCTGTGTGAAGGAGCTGGTTCTCAGCAGACACTCGCGAGGAACGAGCGGACTGGATGGAGAAGCTGAACCAGGTGCTGCTGGACCTCCACACGTGGAGCCGACGAGCTGCTGGAGGAGAGAGCGATCAAGCCAATACCTCGTCTATCACGTCGACGTCACGTGAAAGCATCCTGTAACACGTTATTGATGCACACACTGACACCAGATACATCTGTGAAAGCAAACGCGAAGGTAATGTTCACACAGTGTGAAGGTTAAAACACACTGAGTCTGACAGACCGAGCACAGCTTAGAGCTGTGTGTGTGTGTGTGTGTGTGTGTAATTATACATGTTTTAAACGTCACAGTATAACAGTAATATCAGCACACTGATTCACACTACAAAGCTCCAGGATAATTGACATTTATCTGATATTCTGGATGAAATCAGATTTTTGTTCTCTCACGTTCTCCCTCTCTCTCTCTCTCTCTCTCTCTCTCTCTTTTGTTCTCTCTCTCTCTCTCTCTCTCTCTCGTTCTCTCTCTCTGATCAGTCTTGGTGGAGGACCATTTTCTCAGGTTTAATGAAGAAGTGTTGATAAGTACATTAACGGTATTGTGGGTCGTTTTCGCACCGTGTAGGTGTTTATTATCGGATTTATTTTGCGTAAGATGGGAGACGTCTAATCTTCTAATCTTTACTAAATCCTATTATTTCATGAGATTATTCCAATTCTTTATTTTATTTCTTTTCGTAACACATCGTCACTGATTACAGATGGTATTTATCAGTGTTTAGATTGTATTATGAGTTTTTTTTTTTCTTCATACGCCTTATATTCTGTACTTATAGCCCATGTTCAGGAGACACGCTAACATGGAGGGAGAGATGAAGCCATCACGACACTACAGATTAAAAGATTAATTACATTAATGATGGCTGTGGTGTTTGTGGATTGTTGAGCTGCGGCTTGTTTTTGGATTAAAAACTAAATGATATAAATGATATACTGGACTATTAATGATCACGCAGTATAGACGAGTGTATTGTTTACTTCTGTTTCCTGTTTCTGTATGTTATTTCCTCCTGTCCACTGACTGTATGTAATACTCTGCTCCAGCTACTACAGAATAAATACGGCTGTGAAGACCTACACGTGGGAGTTGATTTATTGTTTACTGAAACCTGCGCTTGTTTCTGTTCACCCGGTCTGTACCGTCCAGCAGGAGTAAAGTTTCTGGATAAACCAAAACACCAGTGTTTATAAAAAAAATCAGCAAGTGGAAAAAATGTTTTTATATTGTCAGATATATTTATCTAGTATTTCTGCAATAAGCAGAATATGTGACTATTAAACCAGTTTCTGTTCTTTCTTTTCTGATTCCATCTCAAATTCTTAAAATGAGCAAAATGATTCACTAATAATACAAACATTTGTAAAACGATGTCTAGAACTAGGTTTAATAATCTTATATTTGGAACTACTCTATAGTTAGCACGTTCGCCTCACACCTCCAGGGTCGGGGGTTCGATTCCCGCCGTGGCCCTGTGTGTGTGTGTGTGTGTGTGTGTGTGTGTGGAGTTTGCATGTTCTCCCCGTGCTGCGGGGGTTTCCTCCGGGTACTCGGGTTTCCTCCCCCAGTCCAAACACATGCATGGTAGGCTGATTGGCGTGTCTAAAGTGTCCGTAGTGTATGAATGGGTGTGTGAGTGTGTGTGTGATTATACCCCGTGATGGACTGGCACCCTGTCCAGGGTGTACCCCGCCCTGTACCCCATGCTCCCTGGGATAGACTCCAGGTTTCCCCGTGACCCTGAGAAGGAGTAAGCGGTGTAGAAGATGGATGGAACTACTATATACTGCAGATCTGATGATGGTCCACTAATTTCACTTCCTACAGGAAGTGAATTTATTTTTTTGCATCGTTTGACTACATTTTTAAAAAAAAAAACATTCATGTATAAACACAAAAAAATTAAGCAAATAAAATGTTTTTGTAATATCCAAAATATTGCCAGCATTAAAAAGAGTGCTAGAGTGTTATTTTCCCCAAACACTGAAAATGATTTTACATCGATTTAAATAGACTTTACAACACAAAGACAATGCAAATGATGTGGATCAGAATGTAGAGGAAGATTTTATTGAAGAGCTGAACAAAGATCAGAAGATTTAACAAGTTTTGGGGGGAAAAACATTTTGGGAGTCAAAAGAGTCGACTCTTTTTGCTCTGACTCACTGGAGTGTGGCAGAATTTCTTCACTGACTTGTTCATTAATCGTTAAATTTACACAATAAACTTTAAATAAAATTCAGAGCTGAACTTTGCGTTACAGATGAATCATCACGCTGATGATGATTCCCCCTCGAATATGAAGCTTCATTTCTTTTTGAGCTCTGCGTCCACGTCTTCGTCAGGTTTCAGGGCGTGCCACTGAGCGATGGGTCTCCTCGGACTGGCCAGCACGTCCTCCCAGTGCCGCTGCTCCGTCCCCGAGCTGTTCGTTCCCACCAGGATCTTCCCGATGGTGTCGTTCTTACCGATCTTATCGTAGTCCAGCACGGTCACGATGATCTGAACTTTCTGTGGAAAAGCACGTAGCACACTCCCGGTGTTACTCTTTAACTGTACTGATCTGGAATAAATGATCATTTCTACGTCATTAATTTCACCTGAATTTGTTCAGATGAAACCTCGAAGCTGAACGATTCGTTGTAATACGGGTTCAGGGTGTTTTTCTTTATCGTCGTCTTCTTCTTCTTCAGTCTTTTGCCGTTCTGCATCAGGTGGATCTTCACATAAGGATCTACAGAAACGGACGTGCAGTAAACCACATACATGTCGCATGTGATCATGTTTCTGTTTTTTTGTCATGTGATTTTGCCTTGAAATGGATCATCTAAATTCACGGAAAGACCAGTGCATACGGGATTTTACGATGCACTTTCCGGAGCTTTTTGTGCTTTTCTTTTGCGGAAAACTACTCGAGTTGGTGAAATGGTTCTGCACGCGCCTTCACAGTGATTTTGTTGGTAAATGAGACCTGTGTGGAAAATTACTCACATGCCCTACATGTACAGTTGCAATCAAAATTATTCAACTCCCATTGCGTACCAGGTTTATTGTCAAAATTTGGGGAAACCACTTGAAGTACTCGTTGTGTCGAACTATTTCAGTTGCCTTTGTTTGATTTGTTCATTAAAAACAGCTGAACGTCTGTACATTCTGACACTGAAACTGATTTGCAGTGGGGTTGAATAATTTTGATTGCAGCTGTATAGAAGGGGTGTATTTATTTATAATCGCACTATCCGGTGTCACCCAGATGAGGACGGGTTCCTTCTGAGTCTGGTTCCTCTCGAGGTTTCTTCCTCAGATCGTCTCGGGGAGTTTTTCCTCACCACCGTCTCCTCTGGCTGCTCATTAGAGATAAATTCATACATTTAACATCTATATCCTGAGTGTATATATTTCTGTACCGCTGCTCTGGGACGATGTCCACCGTTAAACACGCTGCACACACAACACTGAACTGAACTGAACTTGTGAAAATTTTCAACACAAGTATCAAACATTTTTTTGAACTAAAATATATTTTAATGTTAAAAATGATTCATCTGTTTTCGTTCGCGCACCTGAGAGACCACCAACATCCATTTTCTTGAGGTTTTTGGCCTCCAGGATGACGATGGTGAGTTTCCCAGCAGTGGGGACGTAGCGCAGGGACAGACAGATGTCTCCTAACTTCTCCTGCTGCAAAGAAAAACACTAACGTCACTAACGTAAACATCTCAATAAGGAGTTGAACGTTTCTCCCCTTTATTCCCTCGCGTTTCCTCGTACCTCCTCGTGTTCCACCTTCTGCAGTTCTCGCCATTCCTCGGTCACATGACTGAAATCGACACGGTTCATCGGCACTCTTACAGCTCCGATGGCGTCGTGTTTGGAGAAACGATCAAAATCATACACGGTCATGAGAAGAGTCTTTCCTCCAAGCTCTGAGTACGGAACCTGCAGAGACGATTTCACCGTCAGTGACAAAGACAACAGTAAAGATACAGTAAGAGCAGCTGCTGAACTCCTTCATGACGTGTTCAGTTGAAGGTGTTTGTGTATAAATGAAGCTGTAAACGTGTGGAATCGCTCCTTTCAGAGGCGGAACTACTTTTTCAGAGGGAAGAGTTTGTGGTAGGAAAATCTTCCCAGGAATTTACACCTTTCCATCTCTCTCTCTTCTACTCCAGGATTTTACACTTTCCATCTCTCTCTTCTACTCCAGGATTTTACACTTTCCATCTCTCTCTTCTACTCCAGGATTTTACACCTTTCCATCTCTCTCTTCTACTCCAGGATTTTACACTTTCCATCTCTCTCTTCTACTCCAGGATTTTACACCTTTCCATCTCTCTCTTCTACTCCAGGATTTTACACTTTCCATCTCTCTCTCTTCTACTCCAGGATTTTACACTTTCCATCTCTCTCTTCTACTCCAGGATTTTACACTTTCCATCTCTCTCTTCTACTCCAGGATTTTACACCTTTCCATCTCTCTCTTCTACTCCAGGATTTTACACCTTTCCATCTCTCTCTTCTACTCCAGGATTTTACACTTTCCATCTCTCTCTTCTACTCCAGGATTTTACACTTTCCATCTCTCTCTTCTACTCCAGGATTTTACACTTTCCATCTCTCTCTTCTACTCCAGGATTTTACACTTTCCATCTCTCTCTTCTACTCCAGGATTTTACACCTTTCCATCTCTCTCTTCTACTCCAGGATTTTACACTTTCCATAAACAAACAGCTGCATTTACACGTCCATTCTGAGTGAGTTGATGAATCAGTGATGTGGAATTTCACCTTAAAAGTGAAGCTGTCATTGAAAGTGGGATTCAGAGTCTTTCTGTGGATTTTAGTCTCAAATTTTTTCTTCTTGTCTGGGAGGAGACAGAGCTTCACGTATGGATCTGAAGTCCCGCTCATGTCCATGGCAGCCAGATCTTCTGCCTGAATCACTCCTACAATGAGCTGAGGTCAAAGAATCAAGAAAGAGAATTCAACAAAGGAAAGAAAGAAGGAATATCATAGAATTGTCTTCACTGTGAACGGTTGGTACCGTGTCCTCCGTGAAGTTGTAGTCGAGACTAAACTGAAGTTTTCCCAGATTCACCTCCTCTTTACACTCCACCTGCTTCTCCTGAGCTTTGGAATCATGATGCTGAATCTGAAACACATTCTGCAGTCAGGGACCACACCACGACCACACCACACACCACACCATACACCACACCACACACCACACCACATCACACCACACACCACACCATACACGATACCATACCACACCACATTATTATTATTATTATTATTATTTACTCATGAGTCTTTATTGGTCACATATACATTACAGCACAGTGAAATTCTTTTCTTCACATACCCCAGCATGTTTGGAAGTTGGGGTCAGAGGTCAGGGTCAGCCATGATACAGCGCCCCCTGGAGCAGAGAGGGTTAAGGGCCTTGCTCAAGGGCCCAACAGTGGCAGCTTGGCAGTGCTGGGACTCGAACCCCCGACCTTCTGATCAGTAACCCAGAGCCTAAGTAACCCTTAACCGCTAAGCCACCACTGCCCCCCACATCACACAACACACAACACACATCACACAACACACATCACATCACACCACATCACACACCACATCACACAACACACAACACACATCACACACCACACATCACACCACACACATCACATCACACCACATCACACACCACATCACACAACACACAACACACACCACACACATCACATCACACCACATCACACACCACATCACACAACACACAACACACATCACACAACACACATCACACCACACACATCACATCACACCACATCACACACCACATCACACAACACACAACACACATCACACACCACACATCACATCACACCACACACATCACATCACACCACATCACACACCACATCACACAACACACAACACACATCACACACCACACATCACATCACACCACACACATCACATCACACCACATCACACACCACATCACACATCACACCCCACATCACACAACACACATCACATCACACACATCACATCACACCACATCACACACCACATCACACACCACACAACACACATCACACACCACACATCACACACCACATCACACAACACACAACACACATCACACACCACACATCACATCACACACATCACATCACACCACACACATCACACCACATCACACAACACACCCCACATCACACACCACACATCACATCACACCACACACATCACATCACACCACATCACACACCACATCACACAACACACCCCACATCACACAACACACAACACACATCACACACCACACATCACATCACACACATCACATCACACCACACACATCACACCACATCACACAACACACCCCACATCACACACCACACATCACATCACACCACACACATCACATCACACCACATCACACACCACATCACACATCACACCCCACATCACACAACACACCCCACATCACACAACACACATCACATCACACAACACACATCACACATCACACACATCACACATCACACACCACATCACACACCACACAACACACACCACATCACACACCACACATCACACCACACATCACACACCACATCACACACCACACAACACACACCACACCACACACATCACACCACACAACACACACCACACCACACACATCACATCACACAACACACATCACACCACACAACACACATCACACACCACACCACACAACACACCCCACATCACACAACACACAACACACATCACACACCACACACATCACATCACACCACATCACACACCACATCACACAACACACCCCACATCACACAACACACAACACACATCACACACCACACATCACACCACACACATCACATCACACCACATCACACACCACATCACACAACACACCCCACATCACACAACACACATCACACAACACACAACACACATCACATCACACCACATCACACACCACATCACACAACACACAACACACATCACACACCACACATCACATCACACACATCACATCACACCACATCACACACCACATCACACAACACACCCCACAACACACAACACACATCACACACCACACATCACATCACACCACACACATCACATCACACCACATCACACACCACATCACACATCACACCCCACATCACACAACACACCCCACATCACACAACACACCCCACATCACACAACACACATCACATCACACAACAGCGCTCACTTTATAAATGATCTAAATGATCTGACATGACCTGTGTAATGCCTTCATCTCTCACACTCGACATGCCGATGCTCTCCTTTCTGCTCTTCTCATTTCCTGGTTTCTCCTTTTTCCTCTTAAACACAAACTTCCTGCAGACGCAGATGCAGCAGCTGAGAACGAGGAGGACGATGATGAAGCCCAACGCCACAAAAGCCCAGGAGGGTACTGGAGCGGTATTCACAGAAACAAATTAGGATCCAAATTAAAATGTATAATAATGAATCTAATGACAGTTTCATTTAGAGCCTGTGAACGAGCGTTACTATAGAAACGATAAGGTATTAGAACGAGCGCATTAATATAAACCTGCGCTACTGTCAGAGCCGCTGTCATAGAGAACTAATCAACACCTTCTGACCCAATCACAGTCCAGAACTCATCCCCACCTTCTGACCAATCACAATAACAAATTAATAGATAGATAGATAGATAGATAGATAGATAGATAGATAGATAGATAGACAGACAGATAGATAGATAGATAGATAGATAGATAGACAATCCTGTGTTGACTGAAAGAGAAAGAAAACAGCGGTTTTTCTCACAGTGGACTTTTTGAAGGTCATTCAGAAGTTTGGTTCTGGTGGAGATCGTTAGTTCTCTAGGTGAGTTTTGGGGTGGGGCCTGAGTGGGCGGAGCCTCAGAGGTTTTTAGCTTCTGCACAGATGTGGTAGATCCAGGAGACGGGGCCAAACCAGCCTCCATATCACTGCCCTGCATTCTGTAGAAAAACAGACAACATAAAAACGAATAAAGATTAAAGATTAAAGATTAAAGAATAAAGATTAAAGAATAAAGAATAAAGAATAAAGATTAAAGATTAAAGATTAAAGCACATTTACTGAGAATCTGATAACAGAGGAAGTGTACCTGATCAGTAAAACAATACTCTCATCAAACTCATAAAATACATAACAGTAAATGAATCCTATGAAAAGAATACAGAGGAAAAATGAAACGAACACACGTGTAATTTTCACGTGTGAAGTTTGTGTGTCTTTCTGTAAGTGAAGCTCCACTCTGTAAACACGTGAAAGTTTTAACCTTCAGATTATTTTGAGAAACGCAGAGTAAGACTTTATTGATTTCTGCTCGAATCTCAGAGAAATGAGGCGCAGTGACACCGACACGACTCGCATTATGCTGAACACACACACCTATAGCAGTACATACAGTACAGATAATCACACACACACACACACACACACACACACACACACACACGGAAGTCCTGCTCATTTCTCTCAGTATTTTCACTCAGGACTGAGACAGGGATCATGAAGATAAATGATGCATGCAATTTGTTTGCTTTAAAAAAATTCTTCTTCTTCTTCTTCTTCTTTTTCTTCTTCTTCTTCTCCTTCTTCTTCTCCTTCTTCTTCTTATTATTATTACATTATCAGATGTAAAGACAATTAAACAGCATCAGGTTTAAATAAAAAAGGAAATGAAGATGTAATGAGTGTCGATGAAGAGAAATGAGTCTTACCTGTTTCCCTGTGAGTGTCTCAGCTCAGGAGTGAATGATTCAATCAGAGTCTGATGGTGAGATTGGACTGCATTACTGCTGCTGTCAGAGAGGAACAGAGTGATGTAGCAGAGGTGATATGCATTTGTGTGTGTGTGTGTGTGTGTGAGAGAGAGAGAGAGAGAGAGGGAGAGAGAAAGAGAGAGAGAATATTACATAAAGGAACCATCTTCATTTGTACATCACTTCATTTTAAACAATAAAATAATTAAGATAATGTGTTATTTTTGTGACGTATTAAAGACACAAACACATAAATGAGTTAATTAAGGAGTCATAATGCAGCTAATTACAGGATGATGTGAAGGAAAGTTTCAGAACCGCTCACTTTATTCTTTTTTACTTTCCACCAACGGATTAAATTGTGCAATGATATATATGTAAAATACAGTTATCTATGTATTATCTATATATTATCTATATATTATCTATGTATTATCTATATATTATCTATTCACACATAAATATGGATTAAAGATGTCTCCTCTCCTATCTGTCTTCTTTTTTTCTGTTAAAGAACACATTACAGAGAAATAAATGTTATTAAATAAATGCAAAACCGTAATTCAGAATATCTTTGTTTATTACATTTATAACACCAAAGTCAAATATAAAATTACATGAATGCTAATTAGTAATGAAATAATTCATTTTATATTCTTGAAAACATGGAACAGAGATTATTGCATCATCGATAAATGAACAATAATTAGTTAAAAATATATATAAATAAACAATAGATAGTTAAAGTAAAACATTCTATGAGCAAGTAGTTTGTTGATTTGTTTATGTAAAGATTTTATTTAAAGAAATTAACATGCTTTTATTAATGCAATCCAAATGACATCTAAATTCAAATACGTTTCAATTCCTGTAATTGATTAATTAATTTAATTAAAACATTGAAATGTATATTAAATTCCTGTGTGATTACTGAGCATACAGTACATGGGCTTACACAGGCACTGTACATACACAGCATGTTTTAATTACATTTATTAAACCTGATGAAATTAGGCCTAATGATAAATTGTTAAAAAACGAGGCTATATAAATGTGAGGTAACTCTAATTAGTGATAATTCAGTACATAAACGGTGTTTTTATTTTAAATATTAATTGTCCAAGTGAAATAAGCCTCAGTTGGGTTTTTATTCAATCCTGTAGTGTCACTATGTGACCGCTAGAAGGCGCGCTTTACACAACACAGTGAACATAAATGGCGCTGCGTCATTAAGCGCGATTCCTAAACGCGGCCACACGGGGGCAGCAGCGACCCATTCACCACTTACTCTGGGAAAGAGAAGAAGAAGAAGCGGAAGCGTCTCCTGGATACAGAGAGAAGCCGAGCAGCCGGACAACAAATCTGGATATAAACAGTCTTTTTTATTTTTATTAATCATAAATTAGTAATGCGATTAAACTGACCCTCGGTTTCTGATAGAAAAATATAAAAGATGTTTTAGGAGTCATGCTGAGAAATGGCGAAGGTAATGTTAGCTAGGTTTATATCTAATGGAAGATGTTTATTTAAAGCAGTAATGATTTGTTATGAAGTTTGTAAAGAGAAAACACAGGAAGTAAAAGGTGTAAGCAGAAGTAGAAGTAGATGTGTGTGCAGGTGGGTGTGTGGTGTCTAAAATACAGAAAGTCCGTAGTGTTGGATGATATAATCACACTGTTCACTTTCTGAAGTGAGAATATCACACTTATACATCACTCATAAATCTGGAGCTTTTCATTTTCTCCTTGGTTTAAATAATACACTCGTCTGGACATTAAATTAAACATCTTAAATAAATAAATAAATAAATAAATAAATAGAGTATCAGTGGAACCCAGAGGCTCTCAGTTTGTTAGAAGAAAATGTAATGTTGTGATACAAGGCATGTAATGACTTTTTAAATATAATGCACGCTCCTATGTTTTAGGTGTTCATCCTGCCTGTGTGTGTGTGTGTGTGTGTGTGTGTAGGTGAGTGATCCCCTGCAGGTGTGTCTCAGCGTGGTAGGAGCGTTGGAGTGTGTGGTGCGGCGGTGTGTGGGACCGAGCGGTGGGACTGTGATCTTCACTAAAGACACGGGAGAAACATTAATCACCAAACACGGACACCGCATCCTCACTGCGCTGCACCTGGAGCATCCTATAGCCAGGTCTCTGTCTCTCTGTCTCTCCCTCTCTCTCTCATACACACACACACACACACACACACACACACACCCCTCGTTAGAACAAACTGTCACATGGGTCTGAGTCAGTGTTATGAGTCACTGTGTAGAAACGCTGGAAGCTGTTGTAGCTGCTGTAAACTCACCTGTAGAGGTAAATGTAACACAGTTACCGTGTGTCAGTAGTAATGATCCCCTCTTATACACAGGAAGTGTTGTCATGGCGACATTCCCGGAACCTGTCACTCTTTTGTGTTGTCTCTGGTGCACAGCCGGTCCAAACCCATACGTTTAAACCGGACAGTACAGAGATCATCATTTACTCCGTTCGGTATCAGAGGGGAAATTCATACTTTTGATTCGTTTGCTATTTGGCTTGATTGAGTTTCACGCCAGCTGGGCCACTAGGGGGCGTGTGTGAGGGGGTGGAGTCAGAAATCTGCTCTTATTTATTGGTCAGAAGCGGTAGGGATGTTTTGTGAGAAATCACAGACGTGTTTTGCGGGTGTGAACGTTATAGTGTCTGTAACGCGCCACTTGTCCCTGTGTTTGTTTGGCAGGACGGTGTTGGAGAGTTTGTGTGCACACGATGGCGTTACAGCAGATGGCTCCAAGTCGTTTATCCTCCTGCTGGCTGCGCTGCTGCGGGGAATCCGTGACTCTGTGCATGAGTCCTCACGCACACACCGCCGACACGCGTCCTGGAAACTGGCCAATCAGCTTCATGCGTTCTGCTGGGACGGGTTGGACGATGTCGTAGCTCACGGCGTCGTTCCTTACACCTCGTCTCTGTTCGGACCCGGCGGATGTGAGCTGGAGGGCGGAGTCTTGGCTGCGTTGGTGGGTGGATACGTCGGTGGGCGGGTCAGTCCCAGTCAGGCCGAGGTTCTCACGCCGCTGCTATGTGAACTCTACACGAGGCTCGGACACGGACACACGGACGGCGCGGCCATCTCATTTATTCACTCAAACTTCTCACAGCTGCACACGGCCGTGTCGGGACTACACAGCGCACGATCACACGTGGTGGAAGGCCTCCTCCTGGCTTGTGATTGGTCCGTTTGGAAAGAGGCAGACGGCCCGGTGAAGGCGCTGGTTGTTTTTGAGAAATTAGACCCACGTGATGATGAGAGTGTGAGCATTCAGCTTCAGGACGACTGGACGGTTCAGAGTGACGGCGTCGTACAGGAGAGATTAGCGACAGTCCTGCGCCTGCAGGTGAACATCGTGCTGTCGGCGGTGAAGCAGCCGGACTGTGTGCTGGTGTGGGCGTGTCTGAACAACGTCTCCGTGCTGGATTGCTGCGATCCGGAACAGCTGGACCTGCTGTGTGAACTCAGCACTGCAGAACCGCTCACGGTGCAGCCGCCGACGCGTGTCGGGACGCTGACACACTGCCGCCGCTTTCAGCTCGGAGGACGCAGGTACGCTAACGTCGGGGTCACACACACGTCAGTGCACACACACACCCTGGTGCTGTGTGCGCCCGCTGCAGGACCGCTCGAACAGAGCGTGAGCGTGAGCCGAGGCGTGTTCTCCATGCTGCAGCATCTGAGTCAGTCTCACAGACACAACGACGTCTCGCCATGTCCTCAGGAGCAGCGTCTCACGTCCTCGCAGCGTCTCACGTCCTCGCAGCGTCTCACGTCCTCGCGGCTCCTCTCACCATGTCCAAACCTGTGCCAGTGCATTTTAAACGCTGGTGATGTCATCCCCGTGGGAGGAGCTTTTGAGTTTCTCTTCCATCACTCCTTGCTGCACAGTAACCATGGCGACCCCGAGAGCCGGAGACTCCTTGCCGAGGCCGTACTGAGCGTGCCCAGATCTCTGCATGCCCACAGACGCGGAGATTTCCTTCAGCATCTCGTGCACTTCACCAGTAGACTGCTGCAGCCCCATCCAATCAGAGAGCCCGGCTCAGGGTCAGAGTTCATGTGGGGTTTGGGAGCAGATGGATCCGGGCGTGTGTGTGTAGAGCCGGTCTGTAGTAAACACCAGTTGGTGGCATCTGTGCTGCAGTGTGTGAACAGACTGCTGCGTGTGGAGACTGTCATACACACACCGAGGTCACTCGCCCTCGCAGCAGCAGAAGAAGAAGAAGATGATGATGATGAAGATGATGATGAAGACAGGACGTGACACCATGTGACCGATTTCCTGTAAAAGCGACCTGCACATGTCATTTAAATCATTAAAATTAACCAGGAATATGCAAATTTGGAAACGCCCCCACGTCCTCCTGTCGTCCCGAACATTTTCTCACTGGTTTATTTAACATCAGACAACCCTTTCAGAATATATTTCAGTGTTGCCATGACAACCACCTACTCTTCATCGCTAAAATTAGTTCGGTAGATCACTAAAGCCTCTGCAGCACGTTATCTTCTAATAATTTGCATATTACACATGATTGGTCCAAAGCTGTTGTGTTTATTTAGTGACATCACAACTACTCAAACAAACAAACAAACAAACAAACAAACAAACCCAAACGCAGCGGGGGTGCACTGCAGCTGTATTCGCTGTACAAGATGTGTTCATCGCTTTTATTTCACGTTTTACTTTTCATTCCAGAAAAATGTGTCATTTCTTTCATATGTTCATGTATATATATATATATATATATAACACCACACTAATAAAATACTAATTCTACAGTAATTTATTCTTTAAAAAAGAACGATGAATAAATTCTCTCAATTCTATCAGCGTCAGTTTAACTGTTAAGGACAGAGTCACTGTCAGTATTTCAGTAGGATTAATGGAACAGTAATACAGCTGTTTATCAGCTTCTACATTTTAAAATGTTCTGTGGATTTAAAACAAACAGCTGTTATTTATTTACTTTCCTCAAACAATAAAAACGATTATAATTAAGGCACAGCTTTAGTTTTCAGTTATATTCATGCAGCGTTGCAGTTAATAAATTGCTGGTGTCTTTAGTTCCTCGGTCAGTAAATATCCAGACGATCCCAGAAGTCACAGAAACCATCTCTGTTTCCGTGCTGAAGGTGGGACCGCAGAGTTAAATTCAGAACCGGCCATCCCTCAGCAGGGGTGTATTTAGGCCACGGTGCGAGCCTCTGGTTCCTGCAGAAGGGCGTGTGTTCTCTGCGACAGTTCGGATCTCCGGAGTGAGCGAACGCCCCCCAGTAACACACCATCTGGTCGGCCAGGCGACTCTCCCGAGCCGTGAAGCTGAAGTTCGCCGTGGAAGCCGAGTCGAACAGGAACGGAAGCTCCGCCCCATGACAGGCGTGATCGTAACAGAAAGTCAGCCCCGCCCATATTTTGTGATCCGAAGGGGCGTGGTCAAATACGTACATCCACACAGCTCCACCCGTTCTCAGCGCAGAGCGGGCGGACCGCCGAGCCGGACACAGGAAGACGAAATCCGTCACGATCTGAATCAGAAAGAGAGAAACGATGAGCGACTGAATTATTCCTTCACGGTTACGAGAATCCACATTGCGGTGTGAGAGTTGCGTCTCACCTGAGACAGCATCGTCCGTTTGTCCTCTTTATGGTAGACGGGGAGATATTTCTGTAGGACTCTGAGTGTGTGCTGTTTGAAGATGGCGGTGGTGTAGACTATACACTCCAGCACTGACACTGAGCCATTGAAAGCTCCATATACAAAGATCACGCCCTCTTCGGAGGTAGTTCCTGCAGGAACAAAAAGGGTTAACTCCGTCAAAACTCAGTGAGAAAATAAAAAAGAACGTAGAGGCTAACGTAAATATTTAAAGTCCTGAGTTCTCAAGCTGGAAACACTGATCGATATTTACACGAGGAAATTTCTCTGCATTCAGAGTTACACAATGCCGAGTGTCTCATCCACGTTATAATAAAAACCTGAAGAATAAAACTCTGTGACACCACCCTGTCACCCCGAACGTAACGCAGACACCTTCTCACTTCTACTCGTCCCTCAACTCTGAATATCACATGGCTTTTTATTAAATAAAGAGATAATGAGGATGAAGTGCACAATGTGTTACACACCCATTATAACAGGTTTATAACTCTGCCAGTGATCCTTCTGGAACGCTGCGATCGGCTGCTCCGTGATCAGTTCTCCATCCACGTGCGGCCCCCACGTCTCAAACACCTCCAGGAAGCGGAACGGGTTGATGATCTTAGAACCTTCAGAACAACAGAGGAGGTGAAACAGTGTGTCTCCATCATCTACACGTCTGCAGGACGGTTCTTTTGAAGGGTTCTTTACGCACAACTCCACCGAGGTTCCGTAACTTTGCAGGGTTCAGGAACTCTCCCCATGTTCACACGGACAACACTCCGGGCCTCGCTATCTCACTGGATACGAGCAAATTAATTCATAAACCAATCTGAGGAGTGCGGAGTTGTGCTGCACAGGAAGTGCAGTGATCATCAAAACCCAGCTTGAAATATCCACCCCCGAGTTCGGAGACGTGACGCTCGACTGATCTTCTTCAAATCGTATAATTTCTGATGACTTTCTGGGATTTTATAATCGGATTCCAGTCACGTTTAAATCACTTATTTATTTCAATTACACACCAGTTTCATTTAGGATTTTTTTGTCCTTTCACGTTAATGACCTGAAAGAAAGTGATTCCAAAAAAGTCCGTAAATGAAGACAAATGAGACTCGTCGTTCAATCGGGACTAAAGTAATACCCGCCGTGTGAGTCTGCGGTAGACGACACGCTGCAGTGGCTGAGCTGCGTTACTGGAAGATTTACGCATGCCATGTGCTCTTCCACCGTTTAACTTCTTGTCCTGAACAGTTTGGTAAATTACAGGGGATTGATGTTTATCCGTGTACGCACGAGAGTATGAAAGTAAATCAGCGAAAGGTGTGTAAATCTGGTGGGAATTGTTGGTTCAGTCGGCTGAGAACGTTAGCAAGAGGTTCATGATTGAGGCAGATGGAGAGTAAATATCAGGCTTCAGGTTTGTGTGAGGATTTTGAAGCTCGGACCGCTCCTGAAGGAGAACGCTACAGTTTGTGCTCCACCACACTGCAGGAACGCGCGGCTGTTATGTAAGATAATACTGTAGGTGATGCAGAGTAAATGTGCAACGCTGATATCATTTCAGATCCACATCGACACCACAACACGGAGGAGGCGGCGACTAAACACGGCGTTCTGTAACTTTAAGCTTTTAAAACTTTTTGTAGTTTGGAGTTTAGAATTTTGCTGGCTTTGCTGGATCACCTCAAATGTAAAACACACTTTAGGAACCAGTTATTACTGGAAAATTGAGCTCGTCAGTGATGTTTCAGCTCAGAACTTCCTCCAGGAGTCCCAAGATTGTATCAGGAATTTAACAGAGTCCTGGAACTACAGTCCAGGAACTAAAGTCAGCACTTATGGCAATGCGCCTGAAGTTGTGTGAAGTTCTTGGGTTCCTGCAGTGAATCTGTGCATATTCTCTGTAATTTATAGTGTGTGTGTGTGTACCTGCGTGAACCTGGGCCTGCAGGACGGTGTGTGTGTGTGTGTGTGTGTGTGTGTGTGTGTGTGTGTGTGTACCTGCGTGAACCTGGGCCTGCAGGACGGTGTGTGTGTGTGTGTGTGTGTGTGTGTGTGTGTGTGTGTGTGTGTGTGTACCTGCGTGAACCTGGGCCTGCAGGACGGTGTGTGTGCTGAGGGAGCGAAGACACTGTATGTCAGACGCTGAGCAATTCGTCTGTTTCACAAAGTTCCTGCCCAACTTTGTAGCATCCCACCTACGATATCACACTCATCACCACATCACTGTCATTACAGTCATCTGTGATTATGTAATAGTGTGTGTGTGTGTGTGTGTGTGTGTGTGTGTGTGTGTGTGTGTGTTACCTGCTTTTGAGGGGGATGGAGAAAGGCTGGCTCTGTATCGTTGCGTGTCTGAACAGAGTTTCGCTGCTCTGCATCATCAGGTGTAAACACACTGACTGAGCACCAGCACTCTCACCAAATAGAGTCACCTACACACACACACACACACACACACACACACACACACACACACACTGGATGAATTTAACACTGTTCTACCTAAAGATGTCCCTCAGCTGGGAAAACCCCCCTAAATTATTGTTTTTATAACAGATACGAGTTACAATTTATATTTACTGATATTTATTTATAGAATGACGTCATACTTTTTATCCATTTATAGTTACATTGAACTTCTGTGAGAGCTGCTGTTATAACGGTGAATAGAATCAGTCTGTACAGGATTTCAGGGCGTTTTTTGTGATCGTTGCGGTCAAAAACGCTTGAAATGCTGCGGCTTTTTGGAGATTTTGCGATGCAACTTGGAGTTTTTTGTGCTTTTTTGCAGAAAATTGCTCGAATCGGCGAAATCGCAGTCGCAGGAAATGGTTCTGCGCGCTCTTTCGCAGTGATGTTTGTTGGTAAATGAGACCTTTTAGCTGTACCCGTGTTCGACACACGTGATTCGAAGAGGGCTTTGGCTGAACACGCGTCGTGATGACGTCACGTGACACGTCTCGGCCCGAATCTGTCGAAAGTCTCCAGTGATTTAGAAAAGTTGCACCTACTCCGAATATCGTGTTGCAGATCCTTGGTTTTGCGTTAATTTCTGTGATCGCAAAATCCTGCAGGGACTGATATAAGTACTGTTAACATTTCTATAACATTATGTTACATGTGGAATTATTCATAAAAAACCACACACACACACACACACACACACGCGCACACACACCTTCACTGGGTCTCCACCAAATGCAGCGATGTTGTTTTGGACCCAGCGCAGTGCCGCCTGCTGATCCAGAATTCCGTAATTTCCCACGGCAGACCTCTCAGGATCTTTTCCCGTCACCAGGAACCCGAATGCTCCTGTACAACAACTCCATTAATTACAGCACAGTAAATGTCCACGCAAACCTCAGAACACCTGCACAAACTTCCAGACAGGTTCTACAGAACACTCATATGAGCAAAATAAAACCGTCCGCTTTGCATGTCATGAATATGCGATTTTGGAAAACATTTTCACGTTAATATGCAAAATAGTGGGCGGATGAAATGCAAATAGATGAATTTATCAGCTGTGATTTGCTGAAGCCTGAACACAGTCTGTGTGTTAATTAATACTGCTGAAGGACCAGGAATAAACTTGCAGATACCTGCTTCCATCAATTTACTGATGTCGCTTTAAATTAGAACTCAATACTTCTGCTGTAAAGCTGGTGTGATATTTGATCTTTCCATAGCGATCGCAAAATCCCCATTTAAATATAGTTTCCTCCCACTAATTTGCATGTGACATCATTTACATGATTATTATTACATGATTAATTCACTGAACACACACACACACACACACACACACACACACGTTATTACTCATGATTTTGGAGCAATGTGTCTATGGCGCGTCTCACCCAGGCGATACTCCACATTTACCACCACGGTGTTGCTATAGTTACTGATGAAGCGTCCGTCGTACAACGGTTTGGAGGCGGAGCCGGCGATGAAGTCACCTCCATGGATCCACACCATGACAGGAAGCTGAGCAGTGGTCTTCAGTGAGAGATCCACACTCACAGGAACATAAACGTTCAGGTACAGACAGTCCTCACTCACCTGAACACACACCGTGTAATAATACTGTAACCATGGTAACGTCAGTAACGCTGATTTTAACAGCTATTCATTTACGGTTCTTCACGTCACGCTATTGATTGCTTTCTGAAATTATTTCTCCTTTTCTGCACTAATGTTGGACTAATGTCACAATTAAGCTACTCATTTTAATGACAAAGAAGGAAGAGTAATTGGCTTTAGTGTGTGTGAAATAATTCCTAAATATTGAAAACAATATTTTTCATAGTGTGAACTTTTAAGGGTTAAACCATGGTGACTTACTAGCATTAAAAAACTGAGGGTTTGTTACTCATATCTTCCACATCACTAAAAGCCATCACAGGTTCCTAATGTGTTTCTGGTGATCTGTAATGGTAGTTTAATGGAATGTGTTGTTCCTAATGGTTTATTCTGATCTGTTCATGAAAGAAGGCTCTGTACATAATCCCTGATGTAAACAATTTACAGTGTTTGGCAGATGTTCTTATCCAGAGCGACCTACAAATGAGCAGTTTAGGCTTGCTCTAGGACCCAGCGGTGGCAGCGCGGCGGTGCTGGGAATTGAACTCACGACCTTCCGATCAGAATCACTGAGCTACCGTTTCCCTACCATTAACGTTTCCATTACATGGTGGAATCCATTTAAATGTTTCTAATGGACTGTAATAAAAAAATTAAGCACATTATTATATTGAGCTCACTTTCGAGGCTACCATCATCCAATTGTCATGGCTTTCACACACTGTGTTTTCAAAAACTACTTCCTGCTCCGGTGCTTAATTAAAATGAATTGAGAGCAGCAGTCACTCGGGTGTTGAAGCTTACGTGATTGGTGGAGAGAGGATTACCTTATGAGGACAGGCTTCAGAGAATTCCCCCGCACAAACCTGAATGCACGCCGGCCGAGGGAACGTGGCGTCATACGGCTTCGTCCACTGAGACACGGGTTCAGGAGCGGCCCACCGTTTTGGGCCTACAGGAGGGGCTGCGTACGGGATCCCATAAAACACATGAGCTTTATCCAGAGTCAGTCCACGAACCGGACCGGACTGTGTGAGCACCACAGGACCTTCAGGGTGTGTGATCACCACAGGACCTTCAGTGTGTGTGAGCACCACAGGACCTTCAGGGTGTGTGAGCACCACAGGACCTTCAGTGTGTGTGAGCACCACAGGACCTTCAGGGTGTGTGAGCACCACAGGACCTTCAGGGTGTGTGAGCACCACGGGACCTTCAGTGGACCCCGGCGTAACGTCTGACACTTCATCCCACACGACTCTGTTTAAGTCCACACCAGATCGACGTGTTCCATCACCAACGTAGTCATTACACTTAATGTCGTTACACTCGTTATCATCTGAGTGTTCCACATGCAGCTGAATAGAGTTAGGAATTCTAATCTCAGGTTTATTTTCAGGCCGAGGGTTTACGTCACTGAATTCAGCCTCAGAAATCTGCACGCTGTAGTGATTATTCTCCAATATGTCATTACGTGGTGTCTTCTGGAAAGTCATGCTCCTCACTCCTCCAGTCTGCGGCATGTAATACTGATTATGTGCGAAATGAGTGTGTGTGAGTCGTGAGTCCTTGCCTCTCTCTTGCCCCCCACACACCAAGTCTGGCGTCGCCATGGAAACCAGCACGAGCAAGGTTACTCCAGCGACCGATGAGCGAACCATGATGAGCTCCAGTTGATTTCACACCGACGGAAAACAAATCCTAGAGATGTGTTTTACCAACAGATGCTCTCTCTCTCTCCCTCTCTCTCTCTCTCTCTCACACTCACACACACACACACACACACACGCCTTCAGCTTGGCTTTACTCACGTGTTTACTCAGTTCTCAACCTCCACTTCAAGACTTTTTATTTTCCCAGAAAGTCTGAAGTCCTGCTCGCTTCTCTTCAGTCCCTAAACTGAGTGAGTGCAGCAGGACTGAACTCTGTTCGGTTCCATTAAATACCTCGTGACATCAATAACACACACACACACACACACACACACACACACACACACACAAAGGAAGCCTTTGAGAAACAAATCAAATTTTAAGCACCAGGAGATCTTAATAAATTTGTTCAAACTACTCACATGCCTCCCATTTTAACACGTCATCCAGACGCATCTCACGTGTCGTTCTTTAATAAATACATTTTTTTAATTGTTGGTAAATTGCAGTGACGTCAGAGAATGAGGCGGAGTTTCTGTCAGCTCACTGAAGTTGATTATTTTGCTATAACTGCACATCATGAAGTGTTTTATTGCTGTTCGTGTTTGTGATCGGGTCACGAACAGCGTAACACCTTCTCTTTCTCACTGGTTCATAAACACACAAATATTCATCAACGCACAAACACCTGTTATTATTGTGAACAGTTCGTTAACAGAGCAGCAGCTATCAGACGTAGTAATGTGTGACCGACTCATTTCTGTTCAGCATCTTGCAAAAAAACCCTTCAGTTGTAACTCGACGTTTAATAACTGTTTAAATTATTTCTCAGAATCATTAAAGCCGTGTTGTTAACAGCACTTTTTGTTAGCTAGCAGGCAACGCCATTACGATCTTGTAGCAGTGTTAATCTTTTACCAGCCCATGGAAGACATTTACATTTACTCATGCAGCATATTATATTATATTTTATATGTGTTTTTACTGTGCATCCAGATGCATTTTTGATGTCCTTGTGTCCCGGTGTGCATGTGATGTCTGTTGTTGTTGTTTTTTTTTAAAAATATCCTGCACATCTTTCTACACATGCTGTAAGAGTAAGATCAGGTCAGACCGAGTAACCTCCGAAGAGAAACACACAAACACGCCACATTACAGAGCGATTGCTCAGAAGTACAAACACGCTGCCTTTTAAGATCATGACTCATCTGTGTTCACGCTGTTCTTCCCCGCTGCCTACGGAGCGCTATACATACAGCCGTCTCCATGGGAACAGCATCATTATCATCATCCAGGGATGCATAGCCAAATGAAATAAATAGTACACTTGTGTAAATGTTGTAGATGAACACTGCACAGTGAATATGACTCGTAATGAAACCATCAAGAGGCAACACTCACACATCAGGAAATATATACAGAGTTGTGTTTATTTATTTATTTATTTATTTATTTATTTTTTAAATGTATTCATATGAAAGGTGAAAAGATTATTTATAAGAATATTATAATGATATGACAGTGTATGAGAATATGATGCAGGGTAGCACCAGTCCTACACAGCAGGGATTTACGCCACGTCAGCTCCCTGTCACGCTTACAAATAATAATAAAATTAATCATTGTAATAATAATCGTATCGATCTAAGTCATGAATAAAATGGAATTCGGTTTATTGTGTGATTTCAGTGCATCGCATAAACGTAAAGAAACCAGAACGATCCAGCCAGGAGCTGCAGTTTAGAGCCGATCAGCCAATCAGAGAGCGCCTGAGCCGAACCGCCGGGGCCGAGATCCCACCCCGGTATCCAGTCATATTCTGCAGCGAGAGATATTTAGAGTTAGAAAACAATCATTCTAAAATACAAAGCTGAAAATGAGAGGAATATGAGATGAGAGGAAGCGTTATTTATAAGCGGAGAGAGGCAGCGGGGGTTATTAGAGTGTTATTAGTGTGCGGGTTGGAGAGCCGTGTCTGTTATACCGAGGAGTTCATTTGGAACATGAATCATCATCATACATACTTTTAACTTGGTCTCGGTTTGGATCAGCTGTTGAAAAGATGAGTGTACACACATTTGACACATTTTTTTTTTAAATGTTTGTGATAATGAGCCTAAATAATGTGAGAACATTGTGCTGTTGTTCTTACTGCAAAGCTTGTCTCTGCATTTCTCCACGCCACACTTGCTGCAGGCCAGACCCACGATATACGGCGTGAACCCGAACATGTTTCCACTGGGACAGAAGACAATAAAATACCGATATGATCATTAAAACCCCAGCTGAAATACAGAAAAGTCACATTAAAGCAGAGTAAATCCAGATGTAGTGTATTAGTGCTGCATTTCAGGATGAGACCTGAACATTTTTACTCACGCGTCACCGTAATTACACACAAAAATGGTCGACTCGGGATGATTGGAGAAGTTTTCGATTCCTCTGGAACAGACGTGGACGGCACAGCCCAGTTTATAACTTGTCGCCCACATCAACTGAAACACACGAAGGAAACAGAAAGATATATCAGTATTACTAATCATTCTGTAAGGAGGAGTGTGTTTATGTAACGTGTAGGGAAGGAGTCTCCAGTGTCAGCGCTGTGTAACAGTCAGAGGTAAAGCTGGAACTTTCAGTTTCCCACATCTTCATCACAGAGTTTACACTCTTTACTGTTTCTCACCAACACACACACACACACACACACACACACACACACACACACACACTGAGATTATTATCTTATTAACATGAAGAGAGAGAATAAAGAGAGAATAAAGAGAGAATACAGAGAGAATACAGAGAGAATACAGAGAGAGAATAGAGAGAGAGAATAAAGAGAGAGAATAAAGAGAGAATAAAGAGGGAATAGAGAGAGAATAAAGAGAGAATAGAGAGAGAGAATAAAGAGAGAATAAAGAGGGAATAGAGAGAGAATAAAGAGAGAATAGAGAGAGAGAATAAAGAGAGAATAAAGAGGGAATAAAGAGGGAATAGAGAGAGAATAAAGAGAGAATAGAGAGAGAGAATAAAGAGAGAATAAAGAGGGAATAGAGAGAGAATAAAGAGAGAATAGAGAGAGGGCAGGTGAGGGAATGAGAGTTTATAGCTGCTATAACATAAATGACAACAGGAACTCATTTGTTTCAACGGCATTCCACAACATTAAATGTAACTATAAATGGATAAAAAGTATGATGTGTTGTTATTCACTAAATAAAAACTTGTAATCGTTGGCAAATTGCTGTCGTATAAGATGAATCAATCACTTAGGGACATGCTGTGAGTCATTTGAGTCTGTTCATTTGAATGATTTCATTAGATTGCTTCACCATTTATTCAGTCGCACAGATCAGAAGACAAACAGCTTAAACAAAGTAAACAAATAAACAAAATTCCTTGATATTTCTGACCTTCTGTACTGGAGAGGAGTGAATCTCTGCCATGACCAAAAGATTTGGAGATTCAAACACTAAACCGTTGAATGATAAAGGAGTGAATCTCAATCATGACCATTAGATTCACTGAGTCAGACAGTGATCTGCTGAATACATGAGGAGCAAATCTTATAACTGTCATGTCTGAAGGATTCACTGACTCAAGGTGCACAGAATTAGATTCACACACACACACACACACACACACACACACACACACAAGCGCAAATACACTGATGTGAATGAAAGGAATGCATGTCAGTAACCCGTACTGATTCATTCACCTTAGTGACTCCTTCAAAAAGACTGAATCATTTGTGAATGATACATATTGACTCCACATGAATAAACTGCATCGTTTAATATAAATTCTGTATTACAACGCACACACACACACACACACACACACACAAAATGGTAACTGACCTGTGTATAATGCCCACACACTCTAGCACAGCTGTTGTTCCCAACTGTGTAATCAGCACCCTCTTTATTCCAGCTGTTGACTGCTGACTCGACTGTAAAGGCTGAGTACGGAGCCCCGAGCCAGATGTTCTCTCCGACATGCCGGAACTCCGGGTGAGCCCTGTTCTCCTGCTTCAGCACAGGATTATGGGATGCCCTGCAATGTCTCGCCCAGGACCGAGCACCTCTTGCAAGTGCATCATCCCAGGACTGAACGGAAGCACACACACACACACACACACACACACACACACACACACACACACATTGCAAACATTATAATTTTGTCATATCCAGAAGAGGCTGTCTTTCAAACATAAACACACACCAGCACAAGGTTTTATTTTCAGCTCCACTTCAGATTATTTGCTGTTAAATCTTTTAAAGTGAATCATTTAGTATTTTTGTAGACGCGAGCGCAACAGCACCACCAACAGGTGGTGATAAAAACACACAGGATGGTGTGAAGAAGCGAGACGCGAGGCTGGGGCTGATTCTTTCTCACCCAGACTGTAGATTCATGCAGCCAATCAGTGACAGTGGTGTCAGGTGATTACGCAGAAGGACACGCCCCCTAGATCTGATCTCCATTTACTCTGTTATTTTTCACACACATCAGTAACACGTCATCAGCAGTGAGTGAGAAGGAGCAGGTGAGATACGGTCACGGGTCTGATCAACGCCACCGAGGACCGGTACTTACTCTTCATACTTTTACCCAGAATGCATTTGGGGGAGAAGAGAAAGTAAAAGGAGACTAAACACACACACACACACACACACACACACACACACACACACACACACACGCACACAAACACACACACACATACACACACTCACACACATACACACACACACATACACGACTCCCTATCTGAGTTATGATGTAATATTTAGTAATGAAATTGTTTGAGCTTTTCTGTGATTTGTGCACAAACCCTTTTGCGTCTCGTTCTCGTTCAGGATCTTAATCTATTTCCTGCTATTAACAAGAAGAAAAAAAAGAACATGATATGAAATCTCAAAAGAAATTTTACCCAGATTGATAGCTAAATAAAATGGACAAATTTCCCATGACTCCATGTAATGAATGCACTCGTGTTGTATTAAAGTCGGATAGTTTAGAAGGGGTCAGTGAAGCGTGTGTTTAATCCTGTCCTGGTTTCTGAAGGGAGACTCCACGTCCCAGTGCAGGAAACCTCTCCCTAATAACCACACACACATTAGATAAGCACTATTATAACTATAAAAATAACCTGCTGAAAGGACACGGTGGGGAAAATCTGTTCTCCTACAACAGGACACGCCCTTCATTTAAAACCTCTTTCCATCATCTAACTGCAAAGGTCATGGAATTTATTTATAGCATTAAACACACTGGCAGCGTGTCTGTTCTGCCTGTGTACTATACTTTCTGTGTACTGTACTTTCTGTACTCTCTTTACTGTTTGTGTACTGTACTGTCTTTACTGTTTGTGTACTGTCTGTACTGTCTGTGTACTGTCTGTGTACTGTACTGTCTGTGTACTGTCTGTGTACTGTCTGTGTACTGTCTTTACTGTCTGTGTACTGTACTGTCTGTACTGTCTTTACTGTCTGTACTCTCTGTACTGTCTGTGTACTGTACTGTCTGTACTGTCTGTATACTGTACTGTCTGTGTACTGTCTGTACTGTCTGTACTGTCTGTGTACTGTCTGTATACTGTACTGTCTGTGTACTGTCTGTATACTGTACTGTCTGTGTACTGTACTGTCTGTACTGTCAGTGTACTGTCTGTATACTGTACTGTCTGTGTACTGTCTTTACTGTCTGTGTACTGTACTGTCTGTGTACGGTATTGTCTGTACTGTCTTTACTGTCTGTGTACTGTCTGTATACTGTACTGTCTGTGTACTGTACTGTCTGTACTGTCTGTGTACTGTCTTTACTGTCTGTGTACTGTCTGTATACTGTACTGTCTGTGTACTATCTGTATACTGTACTGTCTGTGTACTGTACTGTCTGTGTACTGTCTGTGTACTGTACTGTCTGTACTGTCTGTGTACTGTCTTTACTGTCTGTGTACTGTCTGTATACTGTACTGTCTGTATACTGTACTGTCTGTGTACTGTCTGTATACTGTACTGTCTGTGTACTGTACTGTCTGTGTACTGTACTGTTTGTGTACTGTCTGTACTGTCTGTGTCCTGTACTGTCTGTACTGTCTGTGTACTGTACTGCCTGTGTACTGTCTGTGTACTGTACTGTCTGTGTACTGTCTTTACTGTCTGTGTACTGTACTGTTTGTGTACTGTCTGTACTGTCTGTGTCTTGTACTGTCTGTACTGTCTGTGTCCTGTACTGTCTGTGTACTGTCTGTGTACTGTACTATCTGTGTACTGTCTGTACTGTCTGTGTACTGTACTGTTTGTGTACTGTCTGTACTGTCTGTGTACTGTACTGTCTGTGTACTGTCTGTGTACTTTCTGTGTACTGTACTATCTGTGTACTATCTGTGTACTGTACTGTCTGTGTACTGTACTGTCTGTGTTCTGTCTGTACTGTCTGTGTACTGTACTGTTTGTGTACTGTCTGTACTGTCTGTGTACTATCTGTGTACTGTATTGTCTGTACTGTCTGTGTACTGTCTGTGTACTGACTGTACTGTCTGTGTACTGTACTGTTTGTGTACTGTCTGTACTGTCTGTGTACTGTCTGTACTGTCTGTGTACTGTCTGTGTACTGTCTGTACTGTCCGTGTACTGTTCTGTCTGTGTATTATACTTTCTGTGTACTGTACTTTCTGTACTCTCTTTACTGTCTTTGTGTACTGTCTGTGTACTGTACTGTCTGTACTGTTTGTGTACTGTCTGTGTACTGTCTGTACTGTTTGTGTACTGTCTGTACTGTCTGTGTACTGTCTGTACTGTACTGTCTGAAACGTAGACTGGGCTTCAGTGATGAACAGGTGTGGAATTAGTTGAACTAATGATTTATAAACTGTAATCCTACTGCACACAGAAATAAATCATTCAAAAGTAATATTTTAACACATGACATCATTAGCTAATATGTGGTGAGTCAGACTAAAACAGTTGGATGATGTGATACTAACACTAATGATTTTATTCAACATTAGACTGAAGTGTTTACTTCAAAGCATCGTCTGGGAAATATTCAATAATTTAACTCGGTTTATAAATAAATACGATAATATAGCAAACTTTATATTTCTCAGTGTTTTAATGGCGCTGTGTTCATCTGAAACTGGGAGAATAAACAGAACACACACACACACACACACACAAGGTGAAGATGAACCACTCTCTCTCTCTATGTCTCTTTCTCTCTGTTTTATCTGTCTCTCTCTCTCTGTCTGTCTGTCTCTCTCTCTCTCATTCTCACAATCTTTTTCAGGAAAACACAAATGCATGATTATTCTTATCTTAATGGCTCTAAGATGAGCTTTTTTTTTCTTCATCAGAGACATGTTTGTTTATCTGTCTGTAATGTGCATCCTGTCACACACTCTTTTTCTTGTTGTTGAAATGTTCAATGTTCTCCTGTAAAAGCCACTCCAGAAATGAGACAATAATTGGCAGTCTAATTATTCTAATCTAAAAGGTTATAATGAAGACACGTTTAGTGACTGAACATCACGCAAACACACTGTGACGAAGATGATAAACAAGATTTCAGCGCGCGAGACTGCGCGTGTTTATTGTTCTGTCTGTAAGTGCAGGAGCAGTGACGCGTTTTTATCTTCCAGAAAATAATTTATCAACAAACACCACAGTGAACAGAGGCTCATCTAAACAGGTATAATGTAATCTGAGGACACGCACACACACACACACACACACAGACACACGGGCGCGCGCGCAGTCTTACCATGGAGCGCATGTTGGCGGCGGGCGGCTGAGCTCCTGAGCGGTACACGTTATGCGCCTGCACGCACCTGCGGATGAAGTCGGGCTCACCGATGTCCGGCAGCATGAACGCGCGCGCACCAGAAGGACCAGGCAGGAGGACAGAGATCCACAGGAGCGCACAGGTGAGCAGATCCATGATCAGAGAGAACAGGCTGAGATTCTCCTGGACTGAGGAGTGTGTGAGTGTGTGAGAGCATTAATGCAGCCTGAGTACAGCGAGTACTGATGAGTCGCGCGCGCGTCGTGCTGTGGGCAAGCCACAAACCCACCCACTACATCACGACCGCCATCATCATCACCATCACCATCATCACCATCATCATCATCATCACCTCTGTTCATTTTAGTATTGTTTACTTATTAATATGCAAAAATATATTAAAAAAAATTATAATATACCTGCATAATCTCTGTGGTGTATCTACAGTCTCATGTGCCTGCTGGAAAAGTTCCAAAGTGCAAACGTGTCTCACATCACTGCTCTAACATCTATAATAATAATAATAATAATAATAATAATAATAATAATAATAGGCTAGGAACACAAAAGAATGTCTACGCAAAGTTTAGGCATATTATTTTGTCATATTTTCAAAATACGTAAATTGATTTATTTGAGTGTTTTCAAAACAATAAACAAGCTAATAAGTTAATAAGTAAATAAAATTCACACTAAAATACAGAATGAATATCTATGGCAGCGACACATCTATTTATTTAGATTGTTTTAAATCAAGAGCTAAATAATGAACCTAAAACAGCCACGTGTAGGGTGAGCTGTGCAGAAGAGGGACAGGCTGAACCCCAACCCTTCAGACAGGTTTATTATCGATTTCAAAAGACATACATTTATTCATTTGATTGTTTACAAAACAGTAAACAAACAGGCGAAGAGATGTAATGCTAAATATTACAACTGCACGCCCACAACATACTTATTTGTTTATTTTGTTTGTTTGTTTGTTTATTGTTTTATTCCTCCCACACATTTACAGCTTAGTCCAAAATTACACTTACTCTCACGCGCCCAGATGGAGCTGGTCTTACGGACTTCATTACCCGAAAGACCTTTCGGTGATGCCATTTCTGGTCACGTGTGTCTTGTTGGCGAGAGACTTCATAGCAACGCAGGAACGCTTGGGTTTTCCTGCCTCTGAGCCGCAGTTTAAACACCAGCCATGAATCGGAGATTAAAAGCGACAAGGAACCTCACACGAGTCACAGATGGGGGCAGACTGGTGACAGTTTCATTTTTACTTAAAATAACTAAATATATTGATGTTTATAAACCCCCAAACAGACCAGCTGAGTGTGTTACCTGTTGTGTTTTTATCTAAAGAGAGCAATAAGCGCTCCATCCCGCGGGCCGCGTCCGGAAGAGTAAGACATCTGACACTAAGTACACTTCCGGTGCGTCATTAACGATTTTATTCCCGTCGTTCATGAGATCCACACTGTTCTGTTTTTATACAGAGTTCCGGTTCTGGATCTGGACAGACTGAGGGACAGAGAAGATGAGGTGAGGAAATCATTCGTAGTAAACTCTCAAACTATGTATACTACTATAACACTCTTCCTTTTAAATCCAACATATCACAGTGCTTTAGACACAAGATGAAAAATGAGATCATGTATAAAACAACCCACAATCATAAAGAATACAATGATAAAAGAACTTGAACAAAAGAAACGATTTAAAAAAAAAAAAAAAGTGCAAAACAAACAATTCCAGAGAAGATAAATTGTTCTACAGCAATAAATAATAACATTAATAAAACAATCCACAGTCAATAAATCACTAATTAATGCATCACTACATGCACACAGAAATAAAACAGGCGCGTGATGTCTGTGTAAAGTTAATCAAATTCATCGTCTTCCCAAAATCTCCCGAGGATGCTGGTGTTATTCCGGTGGCGGGAAAAGCGTGCGCCGTGCTGTCGGCCCTCAGCTGGGGTTCAGCTTCCCCCTCGAACACACTGCAGGTAATCAGCACATTATCAACTTAATTTATTTACATCCATTCAATTCAACTTTATTTATATAACTCTTTTAACAATGGACACAAACTGTCCCAAAGCAGCTTTACAGAAATCTGGATATAAAAATGACATTTCACTGTACGTTAATCGCCAATGAGCAACCAGAGGCGCTGGTGGTGAGGAGTAATGGGGAAGAAAGGTTCTAAAGTGTTTATATAAAGTGTTATGAATACTTTTTGCGCTGCACAGAACGATATTTAGTTGTAAGCTACTATGTTGTAATGTTTAAAGACTTGAATAACAACAGCAAAACATCATAATGTACTGTAAATAAGACATAAAAAATAAAGAATTAAGATGAAGTAATACTAGCACATATATACTAATACGGAGATGTATAAAAGTACTTTAAAAACACAAACAGTTATAAATCGCTAAATAAAGCTGCGAGCAGTGAGTCAGGGGTCCAGGCACTGTAGTGATGGCTGTGATGGACTTTTCCGATGACCTGAGTCCCATTCGATTGGTTCTGTTAAGGGCGTGTGATCTGTGTGAGGGATACGAGGATGATGGATTCCTGAACAAGTATCTACTGTATAACGAAAGTTTCTCACTGATTTTCCATTATACTTTAAGCAATAGTGCTTTTGGTACATTTGTAATTATATTAGTGGCAAAAAGGGGTGTGCTGAGTAATAATAGGTACATTATTAGAAAATGTACAAGTCTTAAAGGTTCTTCGGTGGTTCCTCCTAGAACCACGTTCTCCAATCAGACATGGTTACAAATAGAACCGTTACTTCTCCAGTGCATCTGGAGAGAACACTTTTATTGTGTGCTACAAGCCGAGAAGCTGAACGTTAAACTCCTAGCAGGTTCTAGATATTGAGAAGAATAATAAAAATGAATCACTTTCTTTTGGGTTCTACGTAAAATCTTTAAGTGGTACATCAGTTGAACAACCAAAGAACCTTAAGAACTCCAATTTTTTATAGAGTGTAGCATGTTCCAGATATGTGGAACATAAACAAAAGATTTCCTTCTTTTTCTTGGGATATTTATTTAAGTCCGATGTTGATAACTGAAACACACCCTTACGGAAATTCCCACTGAATTCCAAAGAAAATATCCAACCTGACATTTTGCAGGAAATTAATAATACAGTACTTCTGGAAGTTTGTGGCTTCTCCATCGGAATGTGATCTGATTTCTGTAATGGATTTGGCGTTAATGTGAACTTTACATTAATACATACATTACATTCTGCTGTTTTATGCAGTTAATCCCATTAGGGAGTCTCGTTATGTCCACATCGTCCCCATCTCAGTATTCCGGTGTCTTTTCTACAGGAATGGGATGTTGGGACAGCGGCCACGCAGGAAGGACGTGTCTCAGTGTTGGCATCTCCTCAGTACAGCTACAGAGACCTGACCATCAGATCACCCAGCAATCACAAAGCAAACATGGAACCGTGTCATGAGCTCCATCAGACACAAACCGACACGAGCCACGCCCGACCGAGGAAGTTGGAAGCCGTGAGTCATTACCACTCGAGTCACACTCTCTGTAAAACCTGGGACATTCTGAAGCTAGGCTACAGTTTATTACTCTGGTGCTCAGGGTGCATCTTTAAAGCTTCAATGTAGAACTTAGAACTGGCTTTCTATCTGAATGGGTTCTGTGTAGATTTTCAGGAGGCTGAGATACCTTCATTATCCAGTGAAGCATTAAAGAATGTTTCTAAAGAGTGTATTAAGTACTGATATAACTAAATGTTAAACACTTGGCATGGTCTTGGTTAATAGTTCTTTACATTGGGTGGAGTTGGGTGGAGTTGGGTGGAGTTGGGTTGATTTGGGTTGATTTGGGTGGAGTTGGGTTGATGTGGGTTGATGTGGGTTGATGTGGGTTGATTTGGGTTGATTTGGGTTGATGTGGGTTGATTTGGGTGGATGTGGGTGGAGTTGGATGGATGTGGGTGGAGTTGGGTTGATGTAGGTAGATGTAGGTAGATGTGGGTTGATGTGGGTTGATGTGGGTTGATTTGGGTTGATGTGGGTTGATTTGGGTGGATGTGGGTGGAGTTGGATGGATGTGGGGGGAGTTGGGTTGATGTAGGATGATGTGGGTTGATGTGGGTTGATTTGGGTGGATGTGGGTGGAGTTGGATGGATGTGGGGGGAGTTGGGTTGATTTGGGTGGATGTGTGTGGATGTGGGTTGATGTGGGTTGATTTGGGTTGATGTGGGTGGATGTGGGTGGAGTTGGATGGATGTGGGTGGAGTTGGGTTGATGTGGGTTGATGTGGGTTGATGTGGGTTGATGTGGGTTGATTTGGGTTGATGTGGGTGGATGTGGGTGGAGTTGGATGGATGTGGGGGGAGTTGGGTTGATTTGGGTGGATGTGGGTGGAGTTGGATGGATGTGGGGGGAGTTGGGTTGATTTGGGTGGATGTGGGTGGATGTGGGTTGATGTGGGTTGATGTGGGTGGAGTTGGGTTGATGTGGGTTGATGTGGGTTGATTTGGGTTGATGTGGGTGGAGT
>NC_071258.1:577500-582500 GCF_023375685.1 Ictalurus furcatus
CACATAAATCCAGATGCTCCAGATGCACTCCAAAGGGAAGTCTGAACCCTGCGCTGAGTTTAAACCTGTTCTGAAAAACCTGTTTAAAAAGAAAAGCCTCTGAAGATCTTGAGTCAGTTAGGGAAAGTTTTTTGTGCCCAATATGGACATAAAGTTGAATCGACATCCTCACAGCTCCTCTCAGTCCAAGCGTCTGGTTTTGAGTCAGTGACCGTTAGATAATCCGTTAGCAGAACTGTCACAGCGTTTGATCTTGTGGTTTTGCGCTTCATCCTGACTCTCCTCCTCTTCCTCATCGCTTCTTTCATCACCTTTCATCTGTAAAGAGAGGAAACAACTCCTTTATATTATTCTACACGTGCCATTTCCTAAAGAATTCATTTTTGGACACACTCACTTCACCAAACATGAGTTTTATGACCATGCGCAGGATGAGCGACGCCCAGAACACGTGCAGCAGCAGCAGCACCACCAGCATGCCGTTGAAGAAATAATATCCAAAGAATGGCTGAAACTGTTCCAGAGGATAAACCCACGTACAGTGGATCAACCTGCAACACGGCCCGCTTTAACACACTCACCACCAAACACACCTTTATTCAGATTTATCCTTTCCTTATTCATATCCTCTTCTCATTCTTATTCCTCTTTCTTACCAGAAGGGGAAGATGACCAGCCTGGTGACCATGAAGACCACCGTGAAGAGGACGAAGACGGTGTTACAGGCACACGTCCATCCGGCGTAATTAAACACCTTCCCCAACTCACAGAGAGAGAAACACCAGCATATTTATAAACAAATAACATCGATTATATCTTCACAGAAGTTCTTCACATGGGCTGAAGACCTTCGCACAAAACATACCGTAGAACCTTTATGGAAGGTGTTTTTTTAGTTATTAGTATTAGTATTTGTGTCACTTTAAGAAACTTTTGAACTGATATCATTTTTAAACGTTTTGATTATTAATATCTGATACAATATTTTTGTCACTCATGATAATAATGAAGGAACAACCTACAAATATTACCATAAATTACTTTTTTTTTGTTTGATGGGTGTGCAAACTTTTGCACTCAAGTGTGATCATCTTAATCATTTATTTACTTATGATGGCCCATTGCTGTCTCACAAACTCCACCTTCATCTGACCCACATACACTCTTCTGTAGAGGTTCTTTAGAGACATGACAGAAGAAACACTCTCTGAGGAACTTCTCTTTGTTGTTGTCACAATAAACGTAACAATCTGACACAAACATCCTTCTACAAGAAGGGAACATTATGGTGGGAAATTCCAACAGAGAAGATCCATCACTCAGAAGGTTTTCTAGGAAACCAAAAATGGGTTCTCCTCTGGCATCACACCAGTGACACGACAGTGATGGACCCATCGAGGGTGGCTGAGATCAGAACATAGAGCTGGGTCGTTTAATAGCTCGTTTTTAATTGTAGATGGACCATTTTGTCCTAGATTCCAAATGAAACATGAAGAACATTAGAGCATGGAGTTTGGACTGGAATGTTCTGCTGCTATCTGTGACGTCTCTCGTGGTCTCCTACCTCTAATAAAACATCAGCAACGTCGTGCACCAGCAGGACCAGAGTCCCGATGCGGATGTAGTTTGCACACCAGGAGAAGGACAGCAGTGTTAAAGTGGCCCAGTGGTGAACCAACTGTTCTTTAAAATCCTACACACACACACACACACACACACACACACACACACACAAACACACACAGAGAGAGACTTTGATCTGTAACAGGTCAGATACGATATCAGCGCTGTGTTCAGATAAAATCACCTGCACGACCTCAGACACAGACGTGATGAATCAGTTCAGATAAAAACATTAATAAACCTATAGCAATATTATTACACAACCACAGACTGTACATCTATACACACGTATAATCACTACACAGATCTGTACTGTACATCTATACACACGTATAATCACTACACAGATCTGTACTGTACATCTATACACACGTATAATCACTACACAGATCTGTACTGTACATCTATACACACGTATAATCACTACACAGATCTGTACTGTACATCTATACACACGTATAATCACTACACAGATCTGTACTGTACATCTATACACACGTATAATCACTACACAGATCTGTACTGTACATCTATACACACGTATAATCACTACACAGATCTGTACTGTACATCTATACACACGTATAATCACTACACAGATCTGTACTGTACATCTATACACACGTATAATCACTACACAGATCTGTACTGTACATCTATACACACGTATAATCACTACACAGATCTGTACTGTACATCTATACACACGTATAATCACTACACAGATCTGTACTGTACATCTATACACACGTATAATCACTACACAGATCTGTACTGTACATCTATACACACGTATAATCACTACACAGATCTGTACTGTATACGTCTTGTATGAGCTTTTATGTGCTATGGGTACTAACAGAAATGTACAATCAGTCTGTATCCAATCACAAACAAACCTGGAACCTACAAGGAAGTCCAGACTTATGCAATTATTAATGCTAAATTATATTATCATTAAAATTATTATTATTATTATTATTACATCCATCCATCCATCTTCTACACTGTTTATCCTTCAGGGTCACGGGGAACCTGGAGCCTATCCCAGGGAGCATGGGGCACAAGGCGGGGTACACCCTGGACAGGGTGCCAGTCCATCACGGGGTACAATCACACACACACTCACACTCATACACTACGGACACTTTAGACACGCCAATCAGCCTACCATGCATGTGTTTGGACTGGAGGAAACCGGAGTACCCGGAGGAAACCCCCGCAGCACGGGGAGAACATGCAAACTCCACACACACAGGGCCACGGCGGGAATCGAACCCCCGACCCTGGAGGTGTGAGGCGAACGTGCTAACCACCAAGCCATTCTTCTTCTTCTTCTTCTTCTTCTTCTTCTTCTTCTTATTATTATTATTATTTATTTTTTTTTATTATTATATTTTGAATGCCCGTGACTGTAAACATATCCAGAGGGTTCATAGTGTGTTAAAAGTTATTACAGTTTAAGTTATTCTAGGTTATAATGATATATTATTAAGTTATTATTATAGTTATTTGATGATCACTCAAAAACAAGTAGGTCTATAAATAATGTCAAATTTAATCTGTACTTGAAGAGGTACTTTTGTACATATTTTATTTTTTTGTTGTAGTTAAAGGTGTTCCTGTCTGCAAAATACATCTGAGAACCCTGCTCTGTAAAGTACTGAAATAATATCGAGGACTTGAATGTTAACTGTTACAAATAACTGCCACGTTCATTGTGTTTCCGTACATTCAGAAAAGTTTTATACACTCTTAGAAAAAAAATCACTTGAAGGGTTCTTAAAAAGGTTCTTAGCGCTGTTAATGGTTCTTAGATTGTGTAACTGGCTCTAGTTTGGAATCCTTCCAGATAGGGGAACATTACGTTGTAGGGTTCTACATAAGACCTTTAAAAGTTTCCGCAGAGATAAAACCAAGGAATGGTTACAGGTTATAGACCTAGACAGTGTGGGTTATAAATACTGTGTGTGTGTGTGTGTGTGTGAGACGAGGCTTTAGAATGAACTCTGACCTTACGTTTGATGTCCACAACCACACTGAATAACAGGGAGCTGTAAAAACCCATCTCAATCATATAATACCAGTACTGCGAGTCCAGCAGGGTCTGCACACACACACACACACACACACACACACACACACATGCAAACATAAAAGAAGCCTCACCCTCAATAAATACATTAAGTAAATAACACACATCTACACACACACACCCTAATTTGCATTACAGGTTAAACATCAATTTCTGAGTAATTCTAACCAGGCCTCAGGGTTCTAAGGTTCTTCACTGGGTTGGACATGAAGCTATTTCTCACTGGGAAACAATGTTGTACGGTTCCACTTAGAATCTTCCTCCCGAGGGACAAGTGAAGTAGCTTCTAGATTTCGGTTTCCATTTTGAATCTGGAGTTGAACAATTCCCTACAGAGCTACAGGTCTGATGTTCTCTGCAACGCTACACCAGCGTTTATGGCTCTTACAGTTGTAACACGCGTAAAGAGCTCATAAAACTTACGTTACCTGTTTAGGAAATCCTGCCCACACTTCCCGTAAATCATAAAACCACGGTTTCTGTAGGACAAAAAAAAGATGGCAACTTTATTCAGATAATAAATAAGCTTTTACAGTTCAAATAGTCTGAAATCAACTTTACAAAAGTAAAAACAAATTCTCTAACTGTTGGCATAACTGTAACCCTAACCCTAAACCTAACCCTATCACTAACCCCAACCCTAATCCCTAACTCTAACCCTATCCCCAACCCTAATCCCTAACCCCAACCCTAATCCCTAACCCTAAACATAACCCCAACCCTAATCCCTAACCCCAACCCTAATCCCTAACTCCAACCCTAATCCCTAACCCCAACCCTAATCCCTAACACTAAACCTATCCCCAACCCTAATCCCTAACCCTAAACATAACCCCAACCCTAATCCCTAACACTAAACATAACCCCAACCCTAATCCCTAACCCCAACCCTAATCCCTAACCCCAACCCCTAATCCTAAACATAACCCCAACCCTAATCCCTAACCCCAACCCTAATCCCTAACCCTAAACATAACCCCAACCCTAATCCCTAACCCCAACCCTAATCCCTAACTCCAACCCTAATCCCTAACCCCAACCCTAATCCCTAACACTAAACCTATCCCCAACCCTAATCCCTAACCCTAAACATAACCCCAACCCTAATCCCTAACACTAAACATAACCCCAACCCTAATCCCTAACCCCAACCCCTAATCCTAAACATAACCCCAACCCTAATCCCTAACCCCAACCCTAATCCCTAACCCTAAACATAACCCCAACCCTAATCCCTAACCCCAACCCTAATCCCTAACTCCAACCCTAATCCCTAACCCCA